>NW_020213533.1:0-6049 GCF_003070985.1 Temnothorax curvispinosus | reverse complement strand
TATGTCTTGCCAAGAGAATGCGATCAATTTTAAGACGAATAAAAAGCATGTTCCCTCGTAGTAATTATTCTCAATTCTAGGAGTACAATTGTACTCCTAGAATTGAGAATGATTACTACAAGGGAACATGCTTTTTATTCGTCTTAAAATTGATCGCATTCTTTTGGCAAGACATACTCTCGGTGGTTTGCCCGAGAGGAGAACGAGCAAATATAATTTTTTTAAATATAATTTTTCTAGGTCTACCGGGAATCGAATCCGGGACCTTTGGCTTAATAGACAAATGCGCTGTTTAATAGGCCACGCTCGTCCTCATGGTGATGGCGTGTCTTCTACATGCGTAATTATATTTATAACTAGCTGTAAAAAATTATTAATTGAATTTTTCTCTTTTGAACTGTAAAAAAAATTACGTAGGAAAAGACTCGTGCTTTTAAGACTTGCATCGTCAAATTTCAAAAAATTAACTTATATTCTTTCATTTTACAGTTATATTCTTATATTCTTATATTCTTTCATTTTACAGTTCTACACGATTGTCCGCGAACGCTTAGAAAATGGCGAGGAAAATAAAGTCAGTAGATTTTGACGGGCCGGCCGATTTGTTACCCCGAACTAATGGCGAGCTTTGAGAACGACTCAATCATCGTATCGCGCCGCGGCGGTATTAGCGGCACGGATATTCGTCCCTCGTCGCGGAATCTCGCTTCTCGGAACCGCAACACAACCGGCGAGAAAGCCGTGAGCTGCCGTTTTTGGCGACGGTCCAACCGCGAATCAGATCGCCAATAGACGGGTCGATAAATAACGCGGCCAAATACCAAAATAATACGGCGATCAAAAGCGAGAATCGCGAAGGCTCCCTCGGCGCGCACACTTTCCATATTCTTCAACATTTCTCCCACTGTTCTCTTCTTTGTCAAGTTTCAAGTTTCAGTCTTCCAATTTAATTAATACGAAATAATTTTCCGCTTCCAATTACTCAGCATCCCGCATTGTGTCACTTTTAAAGTTTTAACGCGACTTTTTATCAGCTCCGATTGTCTCTTGAATCTTGATGCACTTGACCGCTCGTCGAAATCACGCACACACCGCAGGGAGACCCTCTCGGCCTTTGCGGATCCTCTTCGCGGCCACGTTCCGCGATGCACGCACCGTTTGACGATATTAACGCGGTCTTAATTGCGCGTGCCGGCGCGGCGTGCAGCTTTAATCGCCGGGAGCGTACATGCACATCCCCAGCGTCGTGCACGGTTGCAGGTTCAAGCGTCCCTGTCGGCGCTCCTTCCGCGCCGGGATATCTAAAGGCGAGACGAGATGTCGTACCACCACCGATGATTCGAAGCAATGAGATAGCTCTTCGGAGCCAGTATCATCCCCGGGAGGAGATATCCTTCAGCGACCGCCTCGGTCGTCTACCGAGGCTCGGCAATGCGACCTTGCGAGAGATCCACCTAGTCCAACCAAATGACGCCCCGCGTAACTCGTATCATACGCTTCACATGTGTGGGGGAACATATGTGTCGCACCGCCACGTACTCGTGACTCGTAAATCTAGATTCACCAGCCGAGAGTCGCGAACACGTGGAGCACCTTGCGCGCGCCATACCGCACGCCGGAATTATCACCTGCGAGTAAGTAAGTTAACGATTGACATCAATTCCGGAAGCACTCGCATTAATAGCAACGCCAGTTTAGCAGAAATAAAGTCGACCTTGTTCTTAACAACTAGCTTGCTAGACCTGTCAGTGAAATATTTTGTTATCGAAGATCGAGAAGTAAACGAGAGCGCGAGCAAAGCGTGATTTTCGTGGAAATGAAATTCTTTTCGTTCTTATTAATTCAATGACGAATTAAATTTAAAGTATGAAGTAATTTTATTTAAATAGAAGCCGTTCGCAATTTACCATTGAGAGCAGCAAGAGACTTTCGAATTTTTTGCATATATGCGACACCTCGAAAGACATCAATTTTGAAATAAGTTTCCTATCTTTTTTAATGTGATTCCCGACATTTTTTCATAAATCATCCCGTTAAATATTCACCAATAAATCTGTCTATTAACCGTACGTGAGAAATACAATGACATGTCCTTTTGCAACGTCGACAGACTATATTTTCTTTTATCATATTGTTCTTTTCCAAGCACTACCTAACTGATGTTCAACATGTGCCCCAACCTTCAGCTCTGTCGCAAATGTACAAGTATCTGAGCACGACTCTCGTAAAGGGATTTTATAACACGCACTGACTCTCTAACTCTCTAACTCTGACGCAACATTACGTAAACGATGATAGTGTTAGCCCATGCAGCTGGACATCGGACAGGTTTACGATATGAACGATACGTTTCCGTTCCAGTAAAACGGTGCGAGAAACAAGTGAAACGTAAATTCACAGTATACAAGTTATTAAATTATTTAATAACTAGCTTGATACTTGCGTGCTTCGCGCTACGGTAACACACATTTTACTCCTTTTTACCCCGTTAGGAGTCGAATTTCTAAAAATCCCTTTTTAGAAATTCGGGTGTTTATACGTCATGGAAGGAATATACTCCCCGAATTTCATGTTGTAACTTTGAATTATATATATAGATTATTATTAATATTAATGATATTATAACTAAACTACTTTTGCTTCTTACTTCTACACCATCTTAGAAACGTGGCTGCGCACCGGTGAAGCGTTCGTTAATATTCGTGATATTATAACATTAATAATTAGGAAAATAATTTAGGAAGGGTCTAGAGAGGAAGAAGTTAAAAACGTAATCGTGATGAAACGCGATATTTTCATAAACGAAATTCTCTGTCAGTAGTAAAATATATGCCGTTCAAAGGTATAGCGAGCCGGAAAAAAATGGCGATCTGCTGCAGCCATTGCACCGGCAGGTGAGAACATATGAGGATTCTCGAATAGCAACAGGTATCTCTATACAACCTCGATCATGGCGACTCTCGGGACTGCCTCTTATTATCTGTAGTACCTCCTACTTGTACTCTTTGCATATAGAAAAGGAACTATCGTCGTCGTCTTCGAAAGCGATCACGACACAAGTGTTTCCTCAAGCGATTACAGTTTTTACGCAAATAATAATTTCATATTTTTGTGAATTCTGTTAATCATTTCGACAACATAAAATCGTATAAGATGATTTTTCCTCGTATTTTCGTGGAATAGAATAGAATCGAGCGGGAAGAGGGGGAAGGGATGAATTAAAAATATTTCAAGATCTCTTTCGAGGTCTAGAAGTTTAACTACGTGTCTATGTACTCGTTACAAAAATAGCGTAGGCATCGTAGATGCCTAACTGACGATGCTTGACAAGAAACGCTACCTGTTTCGGACTTTTCCACTTATTTCGTCCATGACTTTTCACCGTCATGGTGAACATATGTCGAGCTTTTTATATAAATTACAAAAATGTGTTGATCATGTTTCGTCCAGATTGTTTAACGGTGCATTTGTTTTGTACTAACTGTAAATTATCATGATTTAAATTACAAGCATAACCTACACAAGATAAATCTACACAATAAATGTACTCTTTCATCTTTTGCGAACAGATGGTATTACTGTATTCGAACGTGACAAAATTCTTTTCAGGTTGTTAGTACAAGTTTTCAATGAAATACTTAACTTTTTTACCGAAACCTTAGATAAATTGGATCAAAATAGCATATTTCGTTATATTTAAAAATCGCAGATTATTCTATTGCGTATACGTGTATTACTTAATGATTTCTTAATTATTACATTTAATATCTTTCCATCCATCCATCCATTCATCTTGTTGTCGCTTTTCCGCGATGCCGATTGGTTCTTTCGCTGCGCTTACTTCGTTTGCAGCTGTCATCGTATATTTTGACAGTTGTGTATATCAAGGAGTTAATAGTGTAATAGTAATAGCACAATGTTATAAAAAATGAATATTTATAAATCTATTGTAAAATTTATAATTAACGTTTAATTTTTGTTTGCATCGCGAAAAATTTTGTTTCTGAGGCCGGTATTCATAATCAGATCTTATTTCAAGACCGTCTTAACCCTAAAGAGTCTTTCTGGGGTAATACGTTACCCCACGCAAAATTCAAATTGCGCCCCTGCCTTAGGAAGGTTAGTTTTCATACCGAGACCCTAACCATAATTCAGTTTAGTCATCCGGCAGTCGACCTCCGTCATTCAGCGAGTGCGTTAGATCCGTGCAGCAGCTGAAAACCGGAAAAGAAAATCGTTTGGGGTAACGTATTACCCCCTTTGACCGTTTACGTTCGACATTTACCACAGTTAAGTATATTTCAGATTTTTTGTGAAAATCGGTAACGAAAAATTACACACTTTATAGCACTCCCCGGAAAATTTTACCCCTGTTTCATATATAATTGTTTAAGATTCGATCAATTATTTCATTTTTGCTGTTCTTGCACAACAACTGATTAAAACTTTGTAAAGTTTTTGTGGAGTTAATTTTACTGTTTCCATATACTTTTATAACTTTTGACTACCTTTCAAATAAATAATAATCGACAGAATCTGTTTTACTTTCCATTTCTTGCGATTTTTCCAATCCGACAGTTGCTTTTCATCATTTCCTCTACTTCAGATGTTCAAAGAAATATGTTTTTTTTTAAGAAACGAAAAAATTGCTTACATGCTCTTGAAGGTTGTCTATTTGTCTTTCAAAATCCGTTGGAATTTTTAAAATCGGTGAACTTTATGAAAAACTACAGCATTTTTTATAAAAATAGTCATTTCAGCCCAATTTTTGTTTCTTTTTCTTGTTTTTCGCAATTTTTTTATTGTTTTATTTTTACTACCGCAAATTGATGACTAGTGTCGTCTTCCCTATTAAAGAACAAACAAAATTATCTATTAAAAAGTTGTCTAACAACAAATAGAAACATTATACACGCGGTACAAGTTTGGGGTAATTTATTACCCCGCTTGGCCTTTCACGTATGAGAAAATTCATAAAGACTCTCTAGGGTTAAGTAATATCTTAAGATGCTAATACGGCTCTGTGGCCGGTATTCATAGTCGGATCTTATTTCAAGACCGTCTTAAGTAATATCTTAAGATGCTAATACGGCTCTGTGATTGGTTAATGACATCTTAAGATTGTACTTAAGATGGTCTTAAATATAAGAACCGACTATGAATACCGGCCTAAGTAATTCCTTGCGGTAGGTTGGAAAATATTTTTTATTTACACTCAGAATAGGAAGTTCTGAAAGAATCCTATCGGATAAAGAAATTTTAGAACATAGATAAGATAATAAAGCGCGCAGATGTTATGTTTTTCTTTATCGTTGTCAATCTCTCTTTATATTACAACACAGCAGATTCTGTTTATAGAAAACTTCATCGACGATAACGACTGTGTTCCAAATCTGACTTTTAACATTTCGATATAATATTTCTCACTACATCCTTTATTTTCTTCAGATTTTTCTCCTGATATTGTTATTCTTAATTCCTTTCAAAACACAAGAGCAGCTAGTTGCTGTACGAATTATGTATCCGCAGAAAGATCTTCGTGAGACTATTTAAAATTCTTTTAATAATCCCTCTCTAATTTAGTTTTGAAGCTGAGATAAATCCCTAAAGTAATATTTATCTAGAAATCCCTAAAATAATATTTATCTTTTAACGAAAAACTCTTTAAAAATTATTATTTTTATTAGATACGTGACGCATTAGCATAGTCCGGTTTACTCCTTTCTTTTTCCTAGTTGTATATTACGACAGTTATACTATGATAATTAATTGTTAGGAATAATTAACATAATTACGATGTAATGTTTTATTAGATAAATCGTTAGTGGCTACGGTCAACGTGACGCTACAAATTAATGCTTCGAAGCCGTCCTCTTCTCTTTTCTTTCAATGAAGAAAGAAAGAGAAGAAGAACGCTCCAAAGCATTTGTAGCGTCACGTTGACCGTAGCCTGTATCATGCGAAATGTTTAATTTAAAAAAGTAAGATTGTGGCGGTCAGCTGTCCACCACGAGCGCGCGACGGTACGCACGCAACACGTGGGTGGGGG
>NW_020213532.1:62845-63745 GCF_003070985.1 Temnothorax curvispinosus | reverse complement strand
TAGTTCTTCTAAATTTATTCAAAAATTCTGTTGGCGATTTTGGTTTAGATTCACCGTGATATATAGCAACAACCTGCGGTTTGACAATACATTTTTCATCATGTAACATGACCAATATAGGCCAAAATTGTTGTTTTGAATGTTTATAAATTTGTACACCGTCGATATTAATCAAAATTTCAATTACATCTTCAGGATTTTTCATTTACATATACTTCAGAATTTATCATCAATTTAAGAGCTTTTTCTAAACCAAAAGAAATATAAGTCCAAAAGATCCATTACCATACCTAACATAAGTTCAACAACATTTTTTGAATTTTTAGTTTGTAGAAATGTTGTAGCTGTTTTTGGAAATTCATTATGTTCAGTTTTCAAAATACATAACAACTCAGACAACATTCTGTTATTGAGACATGAAATATTTTTAATAGACCAATTGTGTATTTTTTGTTTAAAAGAAATGTTTGGATTTAGTACTTTAAATTGCTCGTCGACTTCCTCATCGCAGCATATTTTTTTACTTAATGAAGATGATGTAATTTCACTATCAGAGCTAAAGATGTTAAAGTAAAGATTTTATTTATTTAATTATAAAAAATTTAATATTTAAAAAAATTACTATATTGCACAATTATATATATGTGTTTAAATGTGTTTTAGAAATAATTTTAATACACCAAATACTTTTTTATAAGTCCAAAAATTTCATACAATTTAATTATTAAACGTTGGCGTTGTTAGAAAGTCAAACAGTATAGAAAAATAATTTTAATTATTAAATATGGACAAAAATTTAGAATTGGAAATGTGCAATATATTACTTGGTAGCACCAAAGGAGAAGGCAAAATCTGTGAAGGTTGATCTTCATGTAGCATTAGCCTATTGTTAATCTCTTG
>NW_020213532.1:2718-62835 GCF_003070985.1 Temnothorax curvispinosus | reverse complement strand
TTGTCACATATTCTATTTATATTTGTATAAATTATTTTATTGTCATCTGGTGATGACGATGATGATATATGTATAAATTATTACTTAAATTTCGATATTTTTTAGTATAAAAGTACTTCCTTTTCGGCATTTTCTATTTCTAGAAAACAAAAAATAAAGATAAGTATAATTAAAAAATTACTAAATATTGGAAAAATTCTAAAAATGTGTCATAAATTTAAACTTTAAACCATATATTTTTTATATATTTTTTAATAAATATTAGATATTTCCTCATTGGTATATCAATACAACCTCCTTGTAGGTTATATTTTACTCTCTCTTTCCCTTTCTCTATCCCTCTGTTTAATAAAAGTAAAATATTATTGTTTTTAATGCTTCGCATAGAATAGATAGAAGTTTTTTACCTAAACAAAAGAGATGCGTTGGTTGGTAATTATCTTCATCTAATCTTGCCTACTTCATTAGAAAGAAATCTTTTATGGAAGATTTAAAGCGGCGCCTTTTATGATGTATATTAATTAAGAAGACTCTTGTTCTTTTGTCAATTCAAGTACGGGCAGGATATTTTAAACTTATCGGCGTTATACCATCTCGGTACTGGCATTCAACGCTCTCCTTTTGCCAATTCCAGTACAGGCACGGTACCTTAACTTTGGTTGCGTTCCGATTCACTGCCAGTACTGAAAATCTATAGTGTACTGACATAAACTATAGATTTTCAGTACTGGCAGTGAATATTAAAACGCAGCCTTTATCAGCATTACACCGTCTTGATACTGATGGCATTCAACACTCTCCTTTTGCTAATTTTTGTACAGACACAGTACTGTAAATTTACCGGCATTATACCGTCTCAGTACTGGCATTCAATGCTCTCTTTTTGCCAATTCCAGTACGGACACGATACCTTAAATTCACCGGCATTACGCCGTCTCGGTACTAGCATTCAACACTCTCCTTGTACTAATTTTTGTACAGACACAGTACCGTAAATTTATCGCCATTATACCGTCTCAGTACTGGCATTCAATGCTCTTTTTTTGCCAATTCCAGTACGGGCAAAGTACCTTAAATTCACCGGCATTACGCCGTCTCGGTACTAGCATTCGACACTCGCTCTTTTTGCTAATTTTTGTACTGACATAGTAGGGGAGACCGGGGCTGGTTGTGACATTTTTTCTATAAAGTGTCTCAACTCTTTGATTATGTTGTTCTTATAAATGAATCTAGGCTTGCTAGATTCAGTAACTAATCGGGATTTAAATTTAATAATAATTTTATTTAACCGCTCATTAGAAATTATATAAATTAAAAAATTCTGAAAAAAGAGACATGTAACTTTTTACCCCACACCAGGAGCTGGTTGTTATACCACACGGGGTAAATTGTTTTAATTTTAAGATAATTAAATATTAAAACACAAATATTTGTAAAGCTTATAAAAGTAAGGTTTATTGTAAACAGAAGGTATTAGAGAGTATATACCACAACATACATATTTCTGCTTATTTAGATAACAAGTGCTAGACCAATAATACTAAAAAATCAAAATATTACAAACCTCCGTTTTTGACGGCTGCTTGTCCGGGCTCCTCTCACAAGAACGCCAGCGCCACTAGCTCGCGCGGTATGTCGGCCGACACTGGCCTGATCATTTATCTCTTTCTAACGTTACTATAGCGTTTTCGGTTTAGCTACCGTTGGCACTGTAACAACCTACCCGTGTAACAACCAGCCCCAGTCTCCCCTACTATAAATTTACCGGCATTATACCGTCTCAGTACTGGCATTCAATGCTCTCTTTTTGCCAATGCCAGTACGGACACAATACCTTAAATTCACCGACATTACACCATTATTCAATACTGATTCAGATAATGGGCTAGTACCGGAACGTTATTGTTTTAATACTGGTCTTGTACTAGACCAGTACCAAAATGTGAAATCTGTTTTTCGGTACGGAATCTGTACCTCGCCAATATCTAATTCTGGCCCGATGTATGCTATTCCCACATGGGACGTAAGTGGACACGGTTTTGAGAGAACTCTCCGGATTTTCGTCGATCTCTGAGAGTGGTGACAACATAATGTCTCGTAAACGAAGAAACTTGCGGCTATTATAGTGGCTAGCATTATTTTAAAAAGAAAAAGGGTGTTAAATAACAACAAAAAAACCTTCTGGGTCAAGCAATGGATTGATCGCAGGTGGCGGATCTGTTCTAATTAGAGAGCTTAAGATTGAAGACTCCCAACAATTAAAAGTTTCTGCAGACTTACAAGTTGTAAAGTGGAATACATAGTGCGATATTATTATTTAGTTTTCAGTTTGCGAAATACCTTGATATTAGATTTTTATATGTAAATATTTATTTTCTTTTTTTTTTTTTTTTAAAGAAAATAGTCCAGCGGACCCCAGACCCTTTAGAATAAAATGTTTTCAAATGTTCTTGCAAAAAATGGAGCTCATGCTCCCATTGATGATAGTTGAGTGATTGACCTACCCGTGTGTACACTTAACAGTACTCAGTTTACTTAATTTTTTATACTATGTCAAAATTGAAATTTGAACAATATTAGCATTTTATACTCTTCTCTAGACCTTGAACAACATTGAAAAAAGTTGTCATAACTAAAGATAAAAAAATCAATAAGTAAGGAGACATTTTTCAGGCTGGGGTCTTTTAGGCCCCTCAGTGAACTTACGGGATTCTTGAGAGGTGTGGCATTTAAGGGTTAATTCGCGATGTAAAAATGTATTTAATTTCAGCACTGTAACTAAAGCGTACAAACTATGTAAAACTAAAGTGTAACTAATTATTGACCAAGTAATTAGAGAATGTATTAAAAATATTCTTACCTAATTCTTTAAATTATGAATTTTTTTGCACTTTATTCGCAGAACATAAAAATTTAAAAATTTTTTTATTTTTGTCAGTAGTTATAAAGTATCGTATTCCACAATAGTTCGTGATTTCCGCATTGTTCAATAAATTCCTTTGTGTCATCAAAGGAACAAACTTTTGCCATCTCGGTTTTTACTCTCAACATGTAGCTCTCAAAATACGAACAGCGTTCAAGCTTGGCTAGCTGATCTCCGAGAGTAAAATAACGTCGTGTCGATTTGCGAGTAGGTCTTGACAAGTTCGCTCGCCAAGAGCTGCGATTCATTCATTCTCCGTTAGGTACTCTCCAGGAATACCTGTGTCCATTTGCGAGAATCAATTTCGAGAGCTATTACTCTCGAGAGTTTTACTCGCAGGTGGACACGCACCATAAGACGTTTTATTTTTTAAAAAATAATTGTATTAAAAGAACTTAAAATAATATTTAATTTCTACATGACATACGCATAAAATGTTATGTTATCACGTTGACATAAATGTAACATATGAAAATGTTAAGAAAATAATAACATAGTTGTTGTATGTGTATTTTACATTAAAGTAATGATTAAATTTTGGTAACACAAGGAAATTTTAACGTATACACACGATTTTTTGCTGCGTACGTGCCGCGTAACGCAACATTCTCGTACGTAATTTCTGTACGTAAGGCGTGAGATACTATGTACGTGCGCTGGCTCTTAGCCTCTCGCCTTTTTGATGGCAGGAAAATGATACGCTATCATTTCCACACCACCTTGCGGTAGATAGCTTGGTGCGTTTTTTTTATAGTGGTTTCCCCGGTAGGCCTAATCCACTCTCATTATTTAATGCAAAAATTGTTCGAAGTGCCGTCCTCTCTCTCGTATGCAGAGTTCGGCCCTTCGTACAATATTGCGCGTCGCACGGTGCGCCATGTTCGGCGTAATAGTATCGAAGGCCGCAACAATAGCTTCACGTACTTCGTTTTCTCTACCATTACGCCGCTGCTCGATTAGACTTTTTATATGACCCCATACAAAAAAATCTAATACATTTAAATCTGGCGACCGTGCCGGCCAGGCGATTGGGCCACCACGACCCATCCACCTATCCGGAAAACGCGCGTCTAATATTTCGTGCACTTGACGACTAAAATGAGCTGGAGCTCCGTCGTGCTGAAAAATTAGCTGCGCCCGTACGCGAAGGGGCACATCCGCGAGAAGAACTGGCAATCGTTCTCAATAAAATTGGCATAAATATTGCCAGTTAAACGCGGTGGAAAGAAATATGGACCAATCTGGAAATAATGAATAAAAATGTTTCTTCACTTAAACAACAAGAGAAAATTGCTTTATTCTTTCTACTTTTACTTACCATTTGATTCCCGATTACTCCCGCC
This sequence comes from Temnothorax curvispinosus, assembly GCF_003070985.1. Lineage (NCBI taxonomy): Eukaryota > Metazoa > Arthropoda > Insecta > Hymenoptera > Formicidae > Temnothorax > Temnothorax curvispinosus. Next base: position 58,569 of record NW_020213532.1, on the reverse strand, counting down.
CATACGTTTATGGACCAGCGATATTGAAAATTACCTTCACGGACGACATGCGGGTTTTCATCCGACCAATAAACGAAATTCCGGGAATTGAATACGCCGTTTGGTGTAAACGTCGCTTCGTCGGTCCACAGAATGTTATCCGGGAAAGATAAATTCCGTCGGCATTGCGCGAGAAACCCTACGTATGTTTTTTTCCACAGTTTCTAATTATTGTACACTCAAATTACCGCGAATATAAAAAGTTGATAATGACAATACCTTCACAAAAGTATGTCCGTGGTTCTAGATCTCGCGCTAAAAGCTGTTGCACCCGCTGGTAGTGGTACGGATGCAAATCATTCTCTCGTAAAGTGCGATGCACCTCGTACCGAGAGAGATAAAACTCGCATGCTGCACGACGCACGCTGTTGTTCGGATTTTCATAAAATGCGTCGAGTATTCTCTCTTTGTCTCGAACACGACGACGCACTGGTATGTCTCTTCTGTTTATGCACAAGACAACCTGTCTCACGCAATTTTTGCACAACACGATAAATAGTACGATGTGTTGGATGCACACGCCCGGGAAATCGTTCTTACGTACTTTTTTAGTCGATCTCTGAGAGTGGTGACATCATAATGTCTCGTAAACGAAAAAACTTGCGGCTACTATAGAGGCTAGCATTATTTAAAAAAGAAAAAGAGATTGCAGGTGCCGGATCTACTCTAATTAGAGAGCTTAAGATTGAAGACTCCCAACAATTAAAAGTTTCTACAGACTTAGAAATTGTGAAATAGAATATACATAGTGCGATATTATTATTTAGTTTTCAGTTTGCGAAATATTTTGATGTTAGATTTTTACATGTAAATATTTAATAATTTTATTTTCTTTTTTTTTTAAATGTACTTAATTCGCGATGTAAAAATCTATTTAATTTCAGCACTGTAATTAAAACGTGCAAAGTATGTAAAACTAAAGTGTAACTAATTATTGACCAAGTAATTAGAGAATGCATTAAAAATATTCTTATCTAATTCTTTAAATTATGAATTTTTTTTCGCACTTTATTCGCAGCAGAACATAAAAATTTTAAAATTGTTTTATTTTTGTCACAGTAGTATTCTACAATAGTTCATGATTTCTGCATTATTCAATAAGTTCCTTTGTGTCATCAAAGGAACAAACTTTTGCCATCTCGGTTTTTACTCTCAACATGTAGCTCTCAAAATACGAACAGCGTTCGAGCTTGGCGAGCTGATCTCCGAGAGTAAAATAACGTCGTGTAGATTTGCGAGTAGGTCTTGACAAGTTCGCTCGCCGAGAGCTGCGATTCATTCTCCGTTAGGTACTCTCCAGGAATATGTCCATTTGCGAGAATCAATCTCGAGAGCTACTTTTGAGAGTTTTATTCGCAGGTGGACACGCACCATTATCTCGCAGGTGGACACGTACCATTAAAGTTATTCTAACATAAACAAAAGTTAAAGTAAAGCTTTGTAAACCTCGTAAACTTTGACATGCAAAATAATTAAATTTATTAAAATTAAATGTTTCTATTACACATAATTCAAGCTAAACTAATTAATATTATCTAAGGCGTAAGACGCTACGGCAATGTCTATGCAATACGTGTGCTACCTGTTACTATGTTTACGCGAGCGTTACTTCTGTAGTAACTTACGATAATTCACTCGTTTACGCGGAGTAAATTATCGTAAGTTACTACAAAATCTCGTTTACGCGAAGGAATTATCGTAAGTTTGGTATGTGCTGGCTCTAATACTTTTTCGCCGCAGTGTATATCATCTGTCGCTCGCCGTTCGCCGCGCCGCGCCGCGCCCCGCTCGACGCTCGACGCTCGTCTCTCGACCCCCACCGCTCGCCACGCGCCGTGCACCGTGCCAGGCGTGCCAGCCCAGCCAGCAGCCGAGGCCCGCCTCTATCGCTCCTTGTGCGCTCATTCGCTCAGACGTTTTATTTGATAACTCATTAACTATTGCGAATTTTGCAAAATGGTACAAGACTTTTCTTTTCAGTTTGACCCAATCTACCCCCCTTATTCGGCTGTATACTTTTATTTCTAACACCTTGTATAAATGTTTTATTATTTTTCAATTGTTGTGTGGGTGGTCCACAATCACAATTTTTAATCGTATAATTACAATAATATAATTATAGTTAAAGCAGAAAATACTTTATGCTTCCTAACACATAAAATTGTATATATATATAGTATCAACTATTCTCTGATTTAACATAAAGACTGTTCAATATATTAATAATTCACTACTTTAAATGACTTTCCTTTGTTCATACATATACTATTTCCACGTACACATTAGTCGTTTATGCCTTTCAATACTCAAAATAACTGCAATATTTTTCAAACATTTTTGTTAATAACTTTTTAATAAAGAACGAGCGATGGCTAAAACTTTCTGAAGGTTATTCAGGAGGGTGACCTTGACAACATATGTAAAAGTCAAAGTCATTGGGGCTTAGTTCGTTATTCTACATATTTACCATAAATAATGCAATTAATAATGTTAATAATATATATATTTTAATAATATACATCAATCTTGATTTAAATTTTACGAAACTTTCTATTGACGTTTTAAAAACTCTACATATGTTGAATATAAACTAATATCTCGCGAACGAGAACTTAGCTGTGGAAAGTGTTGCTACAGAATAAAAAAAACATTCATTTTATATTTTTCACTAGGAAAAATACTTTCACCATAGAAATAAAAAATCTAATTATAATTTGATAATAAAATTATCATCAATGATTAAAATTGCTTACTTTTTCTTACTGAGTTATGAAAACAAATAGCATTTTAACGTTTCTATTAATGTTTCTATTCCTCTACCAAATACCACACGTGTAGTAATTGATAAAGTAGTATAATTCTGGTTCTGAATCTTTATCATATTCGGCCAATAGCATATGGGGGGCAGTGTTACGCCCGCGCTGAGATACCCGTTACTTCAAGTTGAAGCAAGCCGCAGTCTTCCCACAAAAATTGCGAAGCGTCCCCTTTATAATGGGCAGCTGTTTAATATCTGAGCCGAGAGATTCGAAGCTTGACTTAGAATCGGTTCTGACGTGTCGTCTGTATCCTCTTTTAATAAAAAGACCCATTTCTAACGTACGAGTAGTTATTTCCGCGAGAGCGCGAGTGCGAGCGTGAGTGTGTAAGTGTTGTCTGAAAAGCTGCGGACGTTACGTCGGCCCGGACGTAACATTTATTTAACAGTAGGTACGAGGTTAATGATATACATTTGCAAAGAAAAAGAGGAAAATTTAAGAAAAAAAAGTAATTGTTCTAACAATAAGTGAGGGAAAGAGAGAGAGAGGGGGGGAGGAGAGAGAGAGAGAGAGAGAGAGAGAGAGAGAGAGAGAGAGAGAGAGCGATAGATAGATAGATCGCTATATTTATTATGCGCTCCAGGATAAATCCTCTTAAGCGCAAAAGACATAACATACAATAAAATACATGACTAAACTAAATTACATGTGTGTGCGTGCTATTACACGCGCGTTTGCAAGCATTAATGATTTAAAGATTAGAGTCATTGCTTAATAAGTAATTATATAATTTGTGTTTAAAAATAATTAACGACTCTGAATTACGCAGATCAGGCGGAAGACCGTTCCAAAGTTTAGCCGCTCTATAGCTAAACGACCGTCTATAAAACTCCGTACGACACAGAGGCAAAGTGAGAACGTCACCCAGAGCTCGAGTATCACGCTGAGTCATGTTGCATCTATATTCAAATTTATTATATAGGACACAGGGAATCTTAGAGTGCAAGATGGAGAAAGTTAGGTTGCCAATAAAATAATTCCGTCTTGAGCTTATCTTCAGCTAATGAAGCCTTTCAAAGTATGGAGTGATATTCGTCCCAGCCAGCTTGAAATATAAAACGTACGCAGGCATTAAATGCTCTCTGCAGTCGCAAGTTTTGCTCACCCGTTATATCAGTGAGGACAGCGCAGCAGTAGTCAAAGTGAGGCAAAATCAGGGCGGTTATTAACCGTACCCGAAGAGCAAGCGGAAGCAGGTGCTTGCACAATTTTAGCTGGTACAACGATGCATTTACCCTAAAGGTTGTTCTGGTGACTTGCTTTTCCCATGAGAGAGTACTAAAGATCATGAGACCCAAACATACCACAGATTCGCTATACTGGATTGCATTTCTATCTACAAAAATTCTTGGCAAATTGTGTTTATGAATTTCGTTCACATATCTCGCTGTCCCCATAATCATGGCAGTTGTCTTCTTTGGATTTAAGGTCAATTTGTTGGCAGTTGCCCAGTCAACTATACTTGAAATGTCCTGGTTTATACGTTGTATCGCGTCACGCAGATATCTAGGCTCCACATGCAAGTAGATCAAAAGGTCATCGGCATAGAAATTGTATTTACAGAACCTCAGGATCGATCCAAAACTTAGTAAATAAAGAACGAATAACAGTGGTCCCAGTACCGAACCCTGAGGAACTCCCGCAGAGATCGTTCTCCTAGTTGATTTGTCACGAGAAACAGGATCGCGGACTGCCTGTTTCCTATCATCCAAATAAGCGCAGATCCAGCGAAGAGCAGAGCAAGAGAAACCTGCATTTCTTAATTTCTCTATTAAGATTCTGTGGCAGACATTATCAAAAGCTTTGGTAAAGTCAAAGAAAACAGCAACGGTAACCATTCTTGAATCCGCCGTTTGTCTCACACTGTCAAGAAACCTCATTAATGCTGTCTGAGTGGAGTGGCCCTTCCTGTACGCAGACTGATACGGATTCTGAATGTCAGATCTCCCGAGATATTCTTTGATTTGGTCCGCAGCGATACGCTCCATAGCCTTTGAGATCGCACACAAAATTGAGATAGGTCTATAATCTCGCAGTTCCGAGGGACATTTAACCTTCGGAATAGGGCAGATTAAGGCCATCTTCCACAAGTCAGGATAAACCCCGGCTGTGAAACTGTAATTAAAGATATGCATTACTGCTGGAAGAATGCTGGGCAAAGCTGTGACAATTAATTTAGCCGACAATCCATCTTCTCCAGTAGCGTTAAATTTTATCCTTCGTAGCGCATTGACAACTTGCTGTGGCTCAACGTGACTCCAATAAAATTTTGCATCACTATACACCTCCTCGCCCAGATCATAAACTTCCCTATCCTCCTCTTCTCCATCAAGCCTCGTAGAAGAACCCGAAAAATATTTATTTAAATCCTCGTTTGAGAATAGCATTCTGTTCATGGTGTTCGATTTAATAAGGCCAAGATGTTTTAACCTCTTCCATATAGAATTCATATCTGTGAGATCCTAAAATGCAATGAGATAGTACTTACTTTTAGCCTCACGAACCATGTTTTGCGTAAGATTTCTCAGAAGTCTGAACCTATCATAATTCGCGTCTGTTCTCTGTCTCCTCCATCTTCTCCTTGCTTTGTCTCTTTCGGCCATTTTAGACTTAATGTCATTCGAGAGCCATGGTGCCGGCAGGTGCCGAGGTTTGATCCTACGGAGGGGCGCATGCTTGTTGCAACATCCAATAACATACTCATTAAGTATCTCAATTTTCCTATTTATATCAGTAGCCTCGAATAGGATGCTCCAGTTACAAGAATCAAGCTCATCAAGGAAACTCTCGGAATCAAAAAATCGAAAATCCTTGACCCAGACGCACCGATCATAGACACGTTTAATTCTGAGGTCATATTCAACATAGATCAAATCATGAGCCGAGAGAAAACTTACGTCATGTTGGCCGTAGGAGATTAATTTTTCAGTGTCATTGATTATGCACAAATCAAGTCGGGTGGAGGACGCGCGCGTATGATGCGTTGGTGCATACGGCACTAAAGAAAGATGAAGCGAATTAACAAGGGTCCTAATTTGCTCCGCGTCAAAAGACTGAGAGTCCAGATCTGCGTTGAAGTCACCAAGAATGATTATGTGCCTATACAGAGCAGAAAAATCTGCTATGGTGTTGAAAATGTCTGACAAGTATCCACAGTGGGGGGGGGGCCTATATACCACTGTGAGTAGAAGCTTCGAATTCCCGTCAGCTGAGATCTCCGCCATTAAGTACTCAGGCTTTCTGCAGTATTTGTCCTCGGAGTGATGGATCACTCTGGAGCTGAGCTGGTCACTCAGGTAGACCGCAACACCCCCGCCAGTCTTGCCAGCTCGATCCTGCCTCACAATATGATACCCACGCAATGAGACCATACTATCCGGGATAGATGATCTCAGCCAAGTTTTGGACAAACAAATAATATGGTATCCTGAACTCTCGAAAAAAGATCGAAATTCATCAAGATGCGCTAATAAAGACTGACAATTTACATGACAGACGCGTAAGTAATCAATCGAATTGTTAACCATAGTTAATACTGTTTATTCTATCCGCTATTCTTCTACGCAAAATCGGGCAGTGTTTGCTGTCCAAGGCAGAGTGCAACAGTTCGTCATGAGACGTCCATCTTTTACAGTTGCCACAGACCGGGGACTCTTTCCTCTTCTCACAGTCCTTTATTTTATGCCTCAGCGCAGTGACCACAGAGTGATGAAAATCGACAATGCTTGGCAAAATGTCCAAATGCAAGGCATTTGAAACATTGCAGCACCTTGATGTGATCAGAGACTTTACATGCGAAGTAATTTACGAAGACATGTTTCTCCTTGAGTAATTGCGCCCTAATGCTAGCCGATACCTCCACCACACAATTTGTCGTCTTTCGTTTATCTCGAGGTGGATAGATATAAACAATCTTGATCTGCGATGTTTCGTCCTGAGATATATCCTTTAGGTTGAGAGCAATAATCTCCGATTTGATATCCTCTCTATTCATATCACACGGTATTCCCTGAACCAATAGCCTAGGGTTGACCTTATTTTCCTGCTCCAGTCTCAATCCTGCCCTTTCCAGCATTTTCGAGTGCTTCATCTTGTCGAAATCCACCGAGTGCGCCTCAATACGGACACCACTGTTTTTCGTGGACGATATTCTCTTGACCTTTAAATTATAGTCTGACGGTTTTAATATTCTCTGAACTGCGATTTTTGTATCGCGGGAAGATGCCAGCCCCGCACTCTTCTCCTCGGGAGTAATTATTAAATTAGTAGTCTTCGGAACGTCTAACGTAGGACCGCGCATCATGCGAACCCTGGATTGCCCCGTTCCTACCACAGATCATAACTGGGCACAGCATGACGCCCGTGTAATCGAGACTCACTAAATACTATGCTACAATTACATGCCGGTGTACGTGCCTGCAAAGAGTCATATCCCTCAGTAATAGCCTTGCCGATAAAACTTTTTAAGTCACCAGACAGCGGAGTAGCATTCCCCCCGCCGTCCAGTAAGCTCAGATACGCAGTCGAAAGCTCAAGGAAAGCTTCTTTACAAAATCTAAACGCGGAATCAATCTGCGCCTTCCTATCCTTAGACTCTTTGCAAGCTAACAATATCTTAGCAACATTATCATGGTGATTATTAATTGATTGACGCATTGCGTTAACTCTAGACGCGTTCATGTTACACGATCTGTCAAGCGCGGACAAATTCGACGCAGAAAGACGCTTTACAAGACCTCGTGTGTTTATGTTTACATCCTATTCCCGTTGTTCTCCGCGTCACCCGGCGCGCCGGCGTCCTGCCCCAACATCCTCGCTCACGACGGCGACGGAGGCTCGATCGCAGGAACCAATCAGCAAGCAGCACGCTGACAGCCTATTCCTATGCCAACTATTTCCACCAATTTTCACCGTCAGTTGAAATGCCGATACTTTATATCAACGGCCACCCAGAGCAGAAATGACAGCGTGGATGCAAGCAAGGATTGCTTTAAATGACCAAACACTAAAAAAGAAGGCCCCGCGGGGCAACAAACTGCAGAAACAAGGTACCAATATGCGGAGCGAACAAACACACGTCCATTAGTACTCACGTTGCCAAAGAGAGAGAGAGAGAGAGAGAGAGAGAGAGAGAGAGAGAGAGAGAGAGAGAGAGAGAATAAGGTATTTATAAAATAAAAATTATTAATGTAATGTAATAAGTAATGCATTTAATAATGTTATTAAATGTTATTAATTTACTTTAATAATATGCCTACATATAACAATATATTACTAAAAGAATAATATATTATTGTATAAGTGTGTCAATTGCTTAGAGTTTACATGTTTCTTTAGAATCGGATTTATAAATTTTTGTTTCTTCAATAACAAAGAGAGAGAGAGAAAGAGAGAAAGGAGCAGCATTTATTTTGCGCTGAAAATTCCTTCAAACGTTAAGTGAGAGAGAAAAAGAAAAAGATAAGTAAATTGAAAGAGAGAAAGAGAGAATAAGATATTTATAAAAGAATAAATATTATTAATTAACTTGATTTAAATAAAGGTTAATTTATTAACATAAAAATTATAGCGGATAAATTTAAATATATTAAATGATAAATTAACACTAAAGTTTATGCCGTGTAACGCATATTTTTCCTATTTAATAATTATAAAAAAATAAACAATAAAATTATACAAAAAAGGAAATTACATGTAAATGTTCGAAATTTTGCTAACTAATTTTATTTTTTCACGTATTATTTAGACGTAAAACTATGTTTTTCCCCGGGAAAATGGGGGAACTTCAGGTGCACAACTCCAACGTTTTTTTGTAATGTTTTCATGTAATAAATGTTTCTCGAAAAATATTAAAAAGAAAAAAGAAGGGGACCTTCTACCAAGAAAAATATGAGATAGTATATAGTAACTGTGCCTGTTATTTTTTAATTCACATATTTGTCTTCTGTTAAAATAACAAATTGGGGCATCTAAAATGTTTTAATTTATTAAAAAAATTTTTTTATGTAACGTTTTCTTCAAATTAATAAGTTTTATTAATATAAAACAGAATTAACACAAGAAAGATAGTAGCGAAAAGAAGACAACAGAAAAAAGAGAAAACAAAAAAGAGATTAAAAAAGAGATAAAATAAACAAACCTACGTAGAAAAAAGAAAAAATTTAAAAAAATAAGGAAAAAGTAAGAAAGACAACTATTATCTGTTATGTTGTATATACATATATATAATATATATATATTAAGGTGTGTCATTTTGGAGCAACTTTTTTTTTCATTTCACGAATAGCATATATACTTGCAGAAAGGTAAAATAAGATACCTGTTAAAATTTTAGCCCTTAATATTAATATTAACAGGTCGCTTATCGCGATTTTTTATTTTTTATTTAGTAAGATAGAAAAAAATTTATAACTATCTAACAAACAGTAATACAGCATTGCGCTACATAGATTTTTTGTAGTAAATTTACCGCTCTACAAAAAAGATCTTTTATCATTTTTTCATAAATTCAACCGTTCAAAAGATATTCAAAGTTAAAGTTTGATAAATTTTATAAAAATTGTTTTTGCTTCCTGCAAGTGTATATGCTATTCGTGAAATAAAAAAAAAAGTTGCTCCAAAATGACACACCATAATATATATATATGTATAGGGGACACTGGGGCTCGTTGGCACTGTTTTCACAATTTCGGCACTTGAGTTTTCAAACAACTAATTATCATGGTTATGTATACTGTATAGTTTCTTTGTAATAAGTGAAATACGAACATGCTACATTGTAGCCAACTTGCCCCGATAGTAAGGTAAGTTGGCTATGCGACAAAAGTCCATGTTAAATTAATGAAAACGTAATAGAAACACAAAACGGGTAACAGATATGTACTTCTTGATAAAAATTGTATCTTTTAAAGTTATTTTGTGGACTTGGTTAGAAGGCGTGTGAGTGTATGGACGTGTGTAATTGACGCTGTGATATTAGATCGTATTTAGAGAGTTTTAAAGTAAAGTGCGTAGTATAGCAGCGTTTGAGAGTAAGAGGAGAGGCGTGAGAAGCGGTGTGAGTGAAGGCGTTGTATGGTAGAGTGTTAAAGCTTAGATTTCGGCTTGTTTTTGGCAAGCGGTTTTGTATAGGTTATGGCGTCGAGTGGCTCACCGGGCGCGGGACATGCCGGGAAAGTAGGTAAGGTAGGAAGATCGCGCAAACCCAACGGTACGGCCGATGGTAAACAGAGAAAGTTGGTAACGGAGGCAGGCAAAAGAGTTACGTTTAAAGAAGAGGTGGATGAGAAAACTAATATAAGTATGCTGAGGAAGGAAATTAATGAGGTCAGGGAACAATCTAATGAGCGGATTTTGAAGTGTGTGAGTAAAATAGAGAAAGTGAAAGAAAATTTTGAACAATATAAAAAAGAATGTAAAAGAAGAGAGGAAGGCTTAGAGGAGAAGCTAAAGGAGATAGAACGTAAGTTAATAGATTTGGAAAATAGGTGGATTGGCTGGCTGAAGCGTAATGAAAAAGGGATGGATATAAATAAAGAGATAGATTCAACCGGGGAAAGTAAAGGGGAGAAAAGTTTAAGTGAAAGCAGAGAGCCTAGAAGTTTAAGAGGGAGTAGTTGCGTAGGCTCCTTTATAAGCGAGGATAGGTTAAGTTATCGTGAGGTAGGTAAATTGAAGAAATGGATAAAAGATAAGGAAAAAGAGGATAGGAGGAATAATGTAGTAATAAGAGGATTGAGGTTGGATAACGAAATAGCAGACTGGAAGGTATGGGTGCAAAGCTTTTTATTAGAAAAGCTAGATGTGAAATGCTTAGTCAATAATGTCAGGAAAAGTGGTGCGGTTATTATTGTAAAACTAGAGTATGAGGATAAAAGGGAGGTAATGAAAAATAAATATAAATTGAAGGGAGGGAACGTTTTTATTGAAAATGATCTGACATGGGAAGAAGGAAAGGTGCAGGAAGAAATGTATAAGTAGGCTAAGGAGAAAAGAAGTAAAGGTGAGGATGTAAAGGTGGACTATGCGAGGGTTAGAATAAAAGGTATTTGGAAATCATGGTCGGAGATTGAAAAGGATATGGGAAAAAAAGTAGCCGAAAAAGGGATGCAAGATGAGGATAATATTGATGGAAGCAAAAAGCAGAGTTTTGTATAAGCCAAGGAGTGGAGAAAAACGGAAATAAGGGAGGGGTACAGGAAATAGGTAAGAAAATAATATTTTGGAACGTGGTAGGTTTAGAAAGTAAAGATAGAGACTTTTGGAATTACATCAAAGTTTATGATTTTGTGAGTTTGAGTGAAACTTGGATTGACAAGGAAAAATAGGAAATTATAAAAAGCTGGTTACCTAACTCTCACATATGGGATTGTGTTTACGCTACTAGATTAAAAAAGAAAGGGAGGGCTAAAGGTGGGATGTTAGTAGGTATAAAGAAAAACTGGAGGGTGGAAAGGGTGGAGCTGATTAAGTCAAGGGAGGAAGGTTTTATTTTGTCTGAAATAACTGAGGGAGGAGAATTAATAAATATAATATCGGTGTACAATACGGAAGGTTGGAGTAGTATGGAAGAGATTTTGGATAAATGGTTGGAAAATAAAGATAGAGAACGTACATTTATTGGTGGGGATTTTAATATTAGAACTGGTGAGTTAGAGGGAGGGGAAGAAGAGGAAGGAGGTTTGGAAAGGAAAAGTAAGGATAAAACTATAAGTAATGGAGGCAGGAATGTGGTGGAGTGGATACAAAATAAGGGATGGTACATCTTGAATGGTACGACTAAAGGCGAGTGGGAAGGGGAATACACATTTGTAAGCGCGAAAAGTAACTCGGTAATTGATTATGTGATTGTCTGCGAAGAATTGTATAATTGCGTTAAAGAATTTATTGTAGATGCGAGGGTGGACTCGGATCACATGCCTATAATTGCGGTAATGGAAAATAGCAGCAGAAGGAATGGAGACGACGTAGAGTGGGTAGATGAAGAGGATGAGAACACTGATAGAAGATGGAAAACATGTTGGGATAAGGAGGCTATAAGGGGTTACAAGGAAAAGACAGATGATCTCGAATGGGATGACTCGTAACAGAGAAGATCAATTAAGGAAAAGAGGAGCAAATTGAAGAAGCTAGTCCATGAGTTTATGATAAAAAAGGAGATAAAGGTTAAAATGTGGAAAATTGGTTCCAGGAACTGGTGGGACAGAGAATGCACGAGGAAGAAAAGGGATGTGAAGAGAACATATATAAAATGGAGGAAGGGGAAGCTAACTAGAGGAAGGTACATTGAAAAGAAAGGTAATATGAGGCGTTATATGAACAGAAAAGGAAGAAGAAAGAAAAGAGGAAGAAGAGGAATTAAAGAACTTAAGGCACGGTGCAGAAGTTTGGAGATTTATAAACAGAAAGAGGAAGAAGAAAGTCTGAAAAGATAACAACATTAGCTGTGAGGAGTGGAAAGAGTATTTTAAGGAGCTATTAGGCGGCACGGATGAGAAACGGGCTAACAAGGAAGATAGAAATTTTAACGAGGTAGGAGCAGTACACAAGATGAGCTTGTGGACCACATCTAGAGATGAGGAACACATCTAGAGAAAGAGAAGGTTGCAGAAGCGGTCAGAGGGATAAAAAAAACAAAGCGGTAGGTGTAGACGGTATTCCGATGGAGGCTTGGTTGTATAGAGGCAGCTCAGTAAGGAAAGGGTTGATGGAGGTATTTAATCAAGTCTGGAGAGAGGGATGTATTCCTAAGGACTGAAGAACTTCAATTATAGTCCCTCTATACAAGAGAGGAGAGGTAAATAAGGTTGGAAACAACAGGGGAATCTCTCTTCTGTGCTCAGCCTATAAAATATATGCGGAGATAATTAGAAGAAGGTTGGAAAAGATTGTGGTACAAAAAAGGTTTGCTGCCAAAGAGTCGGTTCTAGGAAGAAATCTCCCCGGAAAAATCCTCCCCGGAAATAAGTTCCCGGGAAAATCTCCCCGGAAAAAATCTCCCCCGGAAGAAATCTCCCCCGGAAGAAATCTCCCCCGGAAAAAATCTCCCCCGGAAAAAATCTCCCCCGGAAGAAATCTCCCCCGGAAAAAATCTCCCCCGGAAAAAATCTCCCCATCCAAAATTTCAGTACTACTGTATTTCACACAACTGAGCACACAACTCACACTCCTAACGCTGCAGCAGTTGAGACAAAGCGCGTTGTTGCAAAATTACGGAAGAAAGCGGTGACAAACAAGGAAGCATCATCGTCGTTAGTGGCCGTGGAAAGTGTATGCGTGAACTATTTCGGGACTACCGCACCTCCCCCGAAAGCACGGGGGGGTGTGCGTGAACCTCGTTTCGCGTGACAGTGTATGCGTGGAGGCAGTAGGTTCCGCCCCCCTGCGGGGGGCTCCACTATCATTAAACTGTACACATAATGTGCCTTGCAAAGTACGTGCGTGGACTTTTCACACGTGGAAAGTTGTAAACCCATGTGGCACCTCGGTTTTTGCTGGGCACGGAAATTTTTTCCGGGGGAGATATTTTCCGGGGGAGATTTTTTCCGGGGGAGATATTTTCCGGGGGAGATTTTTTCCGGGGGAAATTTTTTGATGGGGAGATTTTTTCCGGAGAGATTTTTTCCGGGAACTGATTTCCGGGAGATTTTTTCCGGGGAACAAAACGTCGGTTACGAAAGAGTCAAGCGGGATTTAGGAAAGGACGTTCAACGTTGGATAACATTTTTGTATTGGATCATCTAACACAGAGGGAGGATAGAGATGGAAAGAAAGACAAGGTCTATGCGTTCTTCGTTGACTTGAAAGCGGCTTTTGATAATGTATACACAGGTCAACTGTGGAAGATTCTTAGAAAGATGGGAATTGAAGAAAAGCTTGTAAAGAAAATGGAAGAAATTTATGAAACTACGGAGATTGCAGTTAGAACGAAAAATGGTTTAACAGAAGAATTCAGGGTTACGAAAGGCGTGAGGCAAAGCTGTGTTCTGAGTCCACTTTTATTCAACTTGTTTATGGCGGACATTAGAAATGTATTGAAGGAAAGAGAAATCGGCGAGGTTAAACTAGGAAATGATAGAGTATGGTCGTTAGAATATGCGGATGATATGGTATTTTTAGCTGAAAATAGGGTTGCGATGTTAGACATGATAGATACAATTAAAAGATTTCTTAGGAAAAGGAAAATGGTATTGTGTACCGAAAAGACTAAGATGATGGTGTTCAATAAAAAAGGTAAGGAAAAATTTGAAAGGTGGAATTGGGATAATAAAGAAATTGAAGAAGTTAAGCAGTTTAAATATTTGGGATTTGTGTTCAGCAGGAATGGAAAATATGCAGAACATGTAAAAGATTTATGCAGAAAAGGGAGGATTGCGGTAAATAAGGTCTGGGGTTGGGGGAAAAAAATTTGTAGAATAGTATAGTGTGCACCAAGGGGCGACCCGAGGTCCACACGATATTTTTCACAACCCTCTTTACGGAAATGTTCGACTTTTGAATGCCTGTAGAGTGTATGCGTTTGATGTTCTATTTATACAGTTCATATGCGCGTGTAGTTAAATAGAAAGAGAAAAAGAGAGTGATGTGGGGTCCAGAGACGAAACCTTGGTGGGGTCTAGTGGCGAAGGCCCTGGGGGAGGGGTGTGAGGAGCGAGGCCCCCCACATAAAAAAAATAAAATTAAAATAAAATTTAAAAAAATATATAAATAATTTTAATTTTAAAATAACAATAAAATTTCTAAAAAATGTAAAAAATATAATTTTTAGAATATAAATATATATCATTAGACTCGTGAAAATGTCAATAAATTAATAGACGGCGATACGAGTCAAGGGCGGTACGTGGTGCGCAAATAGAGAATTAATAGTTATAGAATACATACAGAATATATACGTATATACATATATTCCAACTTAATAAACTGCGCGCCGATTATTTGTCGGACTTGAAACACAGCTATCGTTGGAACATTAATACCCTTTTTTCCTCGGAATTAAAGCTACACGATTTAATTATTTAAAAAACTGTAAAGAAGTTATTGCGAAAAATATTAATGTTCCAACGATAGCTGTGTTTCAAGTCCGACTGTACACGCTCCAGTAAGAACGTAAAATCGTACTGGTTATTAAGAAAACTCAACTAGTGTAATTCGTTTGAAAAGTAACCTTTCGATACATTGCTTGACTACAATTGTTAGAACTTTTGAGAGTATAACGCGGTATTAATATAAATCACATATAAATTAAATACATAATTTAAATATCAGGAAACTCAATCATTAATAGTCCGTTCACTTTAAATATACATTTTTTGCTGGAGATATTTCTTTTATAAATTCCAATATAATAAATACGCAAGACCAATCGGTTTCACTTAAACAAATTAGAATTACTGAGAATCATTGAATGTTTATAACGCATAAAAGGAAAACCTTGAAGAATAAATTATATTTGTGAAAGGACCATTAATGCAAAACATTTCAAAATAGGACATAATACAATTATAAATTCAAAATCCAATTAATATATACATAAAAAATGGAATAATGCATGAATTAATTTGTTAGTTTACTAATGAAGAAAATAGATTTCTGAGAAATCAATGTTAAAAAAAAAGTGGTTCTTAACCAATAAATATACCCTTTTTCCCTTTTGGTAATTCAATGCATTAATCCATAATAAACATGACACATATTTATATAGACATCATCAATCGTGCATAACATAGTTTCACTATTGGATAACGTTTCCGAAATAATTATTCGTTTCGAAATGAACTTAGAGATATTAAAATTACGATGAAGAGAGAATACACTATTGAATCGCAATAGAGTACATTAAACAACGTGAACATGTACTATTTTACGAAATATTAACTTTACAGTTTCGATGAGTTAATTCTCAATTAATATCTTAACGAATCTTTACAATCTTTATACAACATAAGTATTTTTACAATGAAAGGAAGCGAATATACTAAATACGCGTGGTTGCAACCAAATCCTTTTTATTCTTAATTACTCAAATGAGATGAAAAGGATTTTCCTTGTCTTAAACAGTGGCCACCGATTGATACATAATAAAGGATTGAATGCCTTGCCGAAACGCAAGAATGGTTGTAATACATCCCAGATCCAATAAGAAAGAAAGCTCTCGAATGTTCTGTGCGAGCTTTCACTTTACGTGAAAGTGACTCCAAAGAGGAGGAATACCGCCCTTACGAATAACGAGAGTTACCTGTGCGTGCTTTCACTTTACGTAAAAGTGACTCCAAAGAGGAGGAATACCGCCCTTCCGAATAACGAGAGTTACCTGTGCGTGCTTTCACTTTACGTGAAAGTGACTCCAAAGAGGAGGAATACTGCCCTTCGTGTGAAAACTCGGAAATATATTTCCACCGAATGTATTCTACAATCGTCCTTCCTTCTTTAGTAATGGCGGATGCCTTTTCCTTATATACGGCAATAGCTGATATTTTTCCAGTGTCGGTAGTCGCCTTTCCTTACGTCGTGCTGCCGTATTAATGTATTCGTCGTTGTAATTA
The DNA here is from genome assembly GCF_003070985.1 of Temnothorax curvispinosus. Taxonomy (NCBI): domain Eukaryota; kingdom Metazoa; phylum Arthropoda; class Insecta; order Hymenoptera; family Formicidae; genus Temnothorax; species Temnothorax curvispinosus. The sequence goes on along the minus strand of NW_020213532.1, from coordinate 42,167 downwards.
CGATTGAGTATGGCTGTAATGATTGATTTAACGACTCAGTATCCTTTTTACAAAGAATAGTAGAAACGGGTAAAATTCACGACACGACTCGATACGCGTGACTTTTGTGGACGAAAGATGTGGATATAATGACGATCGTAGACGGAGGATATTGATACAGTGACGATCGTTGCTACGCAAGCTCGCTACTTCCGTAACGAACGCGGAAGTCAGGTATCGCAGCGCCCTACGGACGCGGAAACCAAGTATTGCAGCGCCTTTGCGTGCGAAACATACGCACTACAAATGTCACTAGGCCCATGTATTGGTCTCTATAGAGTGTTTACGGAATCAGTTGCTTACTGGCGAATACCATAAATGGCAACACGCCATCTTTCATTCGTCGATAAATCGCTGTGTTTTCAACACCGACAAATAATCGGCGAGCAGTTTATTAAGTTGGAATAAATGTATATACGTATATACATTTTAATTCGTTACTTCTGTAACTATTAATTCTCTATTTGCGCACCACGTACCGCGCTTGACTCGTATCGCCGTCTATTAATTTTTAGAATATAATTAAGGAATATAATTTTTACAAAGAATAAGCATTAATTAGTGAATTTAATATTTACACTACAATTTTGGAATTGAAAGATTGGATTATTTCCTCTATTTTGTATTTTAGATGTTGATTTAAATGTATCTTCAGTCATGATACAGCCAGCAAGCGACACTAGTCGACACAAACGTCGTTTTATCTTTCTTTTTTGGCAATGAGTAACAAAAACAAAACGACACTTGTGTCGACTTGTCATTTGTTGGAAAGCTTCCTATATATGTTTTAAGATTTGCCCGTTACTTTACTTTCCGCCCGCTAAACAGGGAGGAAAGTGATCACTTTCCGCCCTAGGGAGGACAGTGACCACTTTCGTCTCTGTTTAGCGGGAGGAAAGTAACAACTTGATTACTTTCGTCCCTGTTACAGGGACAAAAGTAACAACTTTCCTCCCTGGCGTGAAATTGGCCACTTTCGTCCCTCTCTACAGGCATGGAAAGTTGAACTTTCCGTGGAGGTGCCTAGGTGTTGTGAAAACGATTTTTGTAGAAGGTGGATGTTGTTTAAATATTTAGTTCAAAGTGTGATTTCGTATGGTGTGGAAATATGGGGATGGGAGGAAAGAAAGGAATTAGAAAAAATTATGTTGGATTACGTTAGATGGATTTTTAATTTGAAATTTTGTGCCCCAATTTGAAACCCCAAGATACATGATGTCAAGGGAGTTAGGATTAAAGAAATTAAGAATAGGGTGGGGGATAAGGGCTATGAGATATGAAGAGAAAATTAGAGCAGTTGATGATAATAGATGGATTAAAATGGATGGATGTGCTGGTTAGATAAAGAAGGAAATAATTGGAAAAATAGATATGGTAGAGAAAGATCAAAATATTTCAGTAGGAATGGTTGGAGCACTATGGCTGTGGATGCTTTAAAAAGAGAGGGAAGAGATTTATTTAAGAAAATGAGTAAAAGAGATGAAGATGTACAAAGACAAATTGAGGAAAGTAGTATTTTAAATTCTAGGTATAATAAAAAATATAAGAATTTAAGTAGAAAAATAGGTGGCCTTAAATATCTGAGGAAGGAGTATATGGATAATTATGATAAAGGCGAAATTATTAGAGCTCTGATAAACTTAAGATGTGGTAATTTGGAGGACGCGAACATGTATATTGGTTAAAAGAGGAAAGCGGTATTTGTATGTTTTGTAAACAAGGTAGGGATAACACGAATCATTATGTATCAGAATGCGAAGCGATAAAAAATTGGTTTATAGAATTAGGTAAGAATAATAAAGAAAGATTAGAGAGGCTTTGGAATGATGAAATGGGTATCATCAAAGAGAAGATATTGTTAAGATTATATAGAGAACGGTCAGCGTTAGAGAAAGAAGAGCGAAAAAGAATGTTGGATTAAAACATAGAAGGTCAATGTGTATCAATATGTGCAATAGTTACTTGTAAGTTAGGATTGTAGTGTATGAATGGAAGAATGAATGATTAAGGCTATTTGTAAACCAAGTCCATTTCTTGGCTATGTAGCTAAAGTTAACAATAAATATAAAGTTATTTTGTAACGATCGAATAGCAAAATGCTGTTGCAGAAAAACAATTATAAACTATTTTAGATGTAGCTTTCTTCAACATAAAAATATTAATATAAATATATATCTAGCTTCTATCAGCAATGTAGGTAGCAAATCACATACTCACACAGAACTCACGCGCGCGGCAACAACACGTCAAGCTAAGTGTGCCTTGATATGAGCCAACATATCCCGTTTCTATATACGTTTTATTTTAGTCATTTTATTACAATTACTACTGTTTCTCAAAATAATATGTCGTATAGTAACAGAAACGTTTCTTTTAACTAATAATACGTCACTTTGATTTACTTCTCAAGCTGAAGAACATTAATACGATATCTTGAAACGCTCGAAAATTTACTTGCCACCTCTTGAATCAGAGTTTTCTCTTTTTCCATTACAATACTTGTTTGATTTAAATAAAGCTTTGGGAAAAGTACCTATGTCACAAAAAAGATATTTTGTGATAACTTTTCCATTGTTTCTTTTGCTATAAATACATAAACGGAATCCATTGCCAACTTGCCTCTTGTGCCAACGAGCCCCGGTCTCCTCCCTTATTATATTAAACATAAAATCTAATATACAAACGGGTCAACGTATTGACCTCGAGTTTACGTCAAAATTTTTTGTATTTGATGTCTTTTCAAATCAAATAATATACTAGGATAAGACGGGATCCTCGAAATTTACAATTTTACTTTCTCATAGAGGAAGCTTTGTTTTCGTGAATTTCGTACATGAACCTTTGATGCGTATAAAGTTAAAACAACCTAGCTTCCGAAGCGCGGATTTAGCTCGCGGCTGGTCAGGGTTCGGAGGCGCGGAGGAAGACACAAGACTCGGTTAAAATATAACAAAAACGTAATAAGGTTTATTTAATTAACGTGAATACATAGAGATGCTCGCGGGAGCGGTGGATATGTACAAAAGATCGCAGTCGCTGCTACGATAGCGGCGGTATACAGTGATCGCGGAGTAGACGGATACGTACACTAGATCGCGAACGCGGTTACGATAGCGGCAGTATACAGTGATCGCGGAGTAGACGGATACGTACACTAGATCGCGGACGCGGTTACGATGATGGTGATATACAGATATCGCGGAGTTGGCGGATACGTGTAATAGATCGCGGGCGCGGTTATAATGGCGGTGATATACAGATATCGCGGAGTTCGCGGACGCCGGTATAGCGACGATATACGGAGATCGCGGAGTTTTGCGAAGCGGCGGGCGCGCGGGTGACGCGGTATTACAGGCTTGGATAGCGGCGGCGAGTAAGCGCGCGAGGCGCTGGATCGTGATTAAACGCGATATCGAGCGGCTAAGACCCTTAGCGGAGATAGAGAAGTACTCTCTATCACCTGGCGCATTGATTCGTGTAGGCGGGAGGCGGCACCGGGTGGCCAAGACAAGCCTTGGCGAGTAAGAGAAGAACTCTCTTACCCTGGTTCACTCCGGTGTCACAGGTGTTCGGATAGAAGTTCGAGTCAACCGCCTAGATACTTCACTCGGCAGAGGCAGAGAACACTCTACCTCCTGGTTGTTCGACTGTGGGATTTCGGGATCCGTGAGCAGCGGAGAATCGGTCGGATCGGTTGCTGGCTCACGGCGGAATCTAATAGTTAGCAACATCGCTCGGTTTATATACGCCCGCGATGCGCGATGGTGTGTCGGCGTGGCGGGGGTATACGTGACGGCAGTCGCGCGCCGGGAGGAGCGGCGGAGCGTTCGGGAAGTACGGCGTCCCGACGCCGCGATTGCGTTCGGTGGCTCTCGGCCGTTTTCGGCACCGCTCGACGCTCCGAGTCGGTTGCCGCGCTAAGTCCGTTTGCGGACTGATACGCGAGATGACTAGATCAAAAAAGGGCACAACGTGCTTTGTCTCGCCCGGCGGGTGTTCGGCCGGGCGGCATCCGGCTGATGCTCGCCGGGAATGATGCGTTTCGGGGCGCATTGTTACAAAGTTGGGTCTAGTCAACCAAATTTAAATGAATTATATATGAAATAGGGGTAGAAGAAACCAAAGAAAAGATTGTTTTTTGCGTTTTTGATGCCAATATGTTCAGAGTGTTCTAAGATGTCGAAATATCGTATTAAAATCGCATGTCCGTATGTGTGTGTGTGTGTGTGTGTGTGTGTATGTGCAGATTTGATGTCCGTGGTCGCTCTATGTTTTGTACAAGCTCACGCATGAGCCTAGGCTTGTGATTTAATGAAGGGAGGCAACGACACACGCACTTTGCTATTCGAGGGAGGGATCATATATTCACATAAATATTCAAAGTAATAAATCATTAAACATGTTTGAAGTCGTTCACATGAAATAAATTGCAAGTCACATAATATACAAAATAATTCTTAGACGAATGGTCCTTTTCTCAATTTGAATAAATAAATGCAACTCGTAATGCTTAACTCATTCAATGAATTCAAAATACTGATCTTTCACAACAAGAGATACTCGTTTAATGTTTCCGTGGATTGTATGTAATTTCAATTAAAATTGTTTGTCAGATCATAGCTTGCATCATAATAGATTCGGATAATTAGACCATTTGTATGAAACAGATCACATAAAAAATAAAGAAATAATCACACATAAATAAGCATAAGTCATAGAAAATCAAATACATATAAGAGATACGTAGTATTATTCTATGTAACGTACTTTCATTCTTGTTCGAATAGCCAATAACTTTTAATGTAGCTAATCTTTGCAAAATAAATAAACTCAGATAATAGTCGAGAATGCGAAAGAAGTAATACACCAAATTATATATACATTAGTATTTAGTAAATATCCTATTCGATAAGGAAAGATGTACGTATCAATCTATACTAATAACATATCGTTAATCGCTACATCCTTGCATTGTTCGAAATAAATCAGGTTATATTTACAGTAGACGTTATAAAATACGCAAACGTGCAAAGGAATCTTTAATTAAAACTAATGTGAAATAATTCTGAACGCAAATAAATATCGTAATATAAATAACGCAAGTATGGAATATGATTAGCGCAAATACGTATTAACAGAAAGATTGTTTTCTCGGGCAAATGACAATCAGTTTTTATCGACGTGAATTAAGGGGCTACATCCACCTAGAGACCCGAAAAATAGGTCGAAATTCAGATTTTTTTTTTCAGAAATTATTAGTGGAAATGAAACGAACTTTGTTTGTACTTAAAGATACATGTTTTGAGAGCTTTAAAAAAAATTTTTATTAAAAAATTTTCAAACACAAAAAAGTTATGGCCGCCGGCAGATGATGAGTTTTTTTTCGACACGTTCGGCGGTGGACATCAGATCTGGAAAACCGCTCGATGGATCGTTTTGAAATTTACACAAAATACGCTGAGAAACATTTAGAGGTCGTTGATGATCGCCGATTTTTAAAATCGATTTTTTAAACAAAATGGCAACGAAATGACACTCAGGTATGGACAATTTGTGAGAAAATGTATAGTCATTTTTACGTAATTATTAAAAAATAAAGATCGATTTAAAAAAAGTAAGATCGTCAACGACTTCTAAATGTTTCTCAGCGTATTTTGTATAAATTTCAAAACGATCCATCGAGCGGTTTTCCAGATCTGATGTCCACCGCCGAACGTGTCGAAAAAAAACTCATCATCTGCCGGCGGCTATAACTTTTTTGTGTTTGAAAATTTTTTAATAAAAATTTTTTTTAAAGCTCTCAAAACATGTATCTTTAAGTACAAACAAAGTTCGTTTCATTCCCACTAATAGTTTCTGAAAAAAAAATCTGAATTTCGACCTATTTTTCGAGCCTCTAGGTGGATGTAGCCCCTTAAGTAATTAAACTTTAAGAAAAAAGGAATAATGATATATCGGTTGCAACCGCACAACAAATGAACAAAGACAGATTTTACTGAGCTCAGATTTGACTTGATTTAACGCGTTAAATGTGATGTCACGACTATTGGTTTATAATCGACACTTCGTTAGCCTCGCGTAATCTCTCCAGAAATCTGTAACCAAGATCGCAATAAAGAGACGGGAATATTAATCCGTCACAACACTCGATTGTACGAGTGACTTTCGAAACCCGGCCAAGGATCTGTGGTTACCAGAAATTTAAGATTTACCTCATTACTGGAGAGATCTCTGCTTACATGATAGATTCTTCCTTTTAAGAATCTATCTCTCTTTCGTCGGCCGTCAAGCATCTCATATATTCCAATGGCTGCTGTTCCTTCGTGAGGTATCACGATGCTGTAATGGCGGCCCTTCCTTCATGCGTTCACACGCAGCGGTGATGGCGTGGTCGTTCGCCAGGCCGGTATAGTCCCGTGGCGTATATCAATCAAATCTATCTCTTGCAGAAATGATCCCACTTCTCAGATATGCAATTTCACAACAATAGTGAAATACGGGAACACAATCTGTTTTAACCACACGTTACGATTCGCTTTTCTCAATTATTCTACCGGCACGTCTCACATACGAGAACGCTGTTACTTCGAGAGAGGATCGGAAACAAACGCTCGCTCGGGAGCCGCAGGCTTCCCGCATCCGCCTTCCGTTCGCGCTACTCTCTGTTTTCAACACGCACGTTGCTATGCTACCCGCGCTGAGCGCGCGGATACATGCATGACGACGCTAGTATCGCCATCTCGCGTGACTCGACTTTATGAAGTTGATACGAATACAGTTGCACCAGATGTCAGATATATGATCTCTCTTTGTTCTATTGCCTACATTTTAAACACTCTAACTTCAGCAAATATTGAGATATCGGGCTACCAAAATTGTACAAATTAGATAAGTTAACGATTTTCGGACATTATCACATCTTTATCGTAGGCGACATGGCAATTACTGTAAACATTTAATAATTGGTAAGTATTAAACCTTATTTTGTAATTAATAGTATATATTCAATACATTGAAAATATCAGAAATCAACGATGTAATTTTTGTATCGAAATGTTTTTGTCGAAAATTAAAATAAACTCTCTTCACATTTTTTTTTATTCTTTTTGTTGTCTTTATCTTCTTCATCGTTTTCTTTACGTTTATTACTTTTCCCAGCCTCCTTCTTGTTTTCTTTTCGCTTGCTACTTTTCTCAGTCTCTATCCCATCACTACACTCTTCCTCTGCTCGATAATAATGCGCGCGCGATATTGAAACACGCGGTACTAGTCGCGGTGGCGTTTACTAAAATTTCATCTCATCCGAGTTCATCATTTTATAGTTTTAAAATACAGAAATCGGTAACCTCTTTTCAAATCATCAGAAAATTCAATACCAACCTTCCTTTAATGATGATATATAAGGTTACATGTATAACTTATACTCTATTTAAGCATAAATCGTTCTAGAAAACAAAGCGAAATCTTTCCGCACACATGCACGTATGTACGCATACCTCTATTTACACGCATAAACACACACACACACACACACACAAATACGCTGTAAAAAATAGAAGCGACGTGGATAAAAACAAATGTTTATTTTAAATTACCTATAAAAATAGCTATTATTTTAATTTTTAGTTTTTTTTTTCTTTTATCTTTTTAGTTTCTTCAGTTTCTGTCGATGTTAGGAGCTGGCAGGAATTGAAAGTGGGAGAAACGCACTTGTATAATTGACAAAGAATGCTTTAATTATATCGTGGAGAGCGTGCTAGAACAATGTGCCGCGAGAAGAACGCGGAACAACAAGAACGAGCTAGATCGGCGCACGCGTGAAAAACAGAGTATTCTTAGGGCGCACACGTATATGCCCGTGTATCGCGTTGACGGTGTAACTTACAGTCTTCAACACTTTTCCTCGAGACTCGGGCAATAATCAATATCAATATCGCCGAACTTTAAACCCAACAACTCGGTGCATTTTCGATGCTTGTATTTCGGTAACCCCTTCGTTAAAACGTCGGCGGCCATGTCCTCAGTGGGCATGTAAATGATCTCGATACGACCGTTTTGCAGCATCCCTCGCACGAAATGATGCCTCACATCAATATGCTTCGATCGACTGTGATGTACAGGATTGCTGGCCAACTTGATGGCTCCACAATTGTCGCTGAATAATTTTGTCTTCTAACCAGTCGTCATTCCGAGTTCCAGGAGAAAACTCTGAAGATATACAGCTTCTTTGGTGGCCTCACTCGAGGCCATGTACTCGGCCTCCGTTGAAGAGAGCGCGGTAGTTGGCTGATTTCGTGACTCCCCCACGGGGTTTCCTGCCAATATGAAAGCAAAGCCAGTGTAAAACTTTCGGTCGTCCAAACAGTTAGCCCAATCGGCGTCAACGTAGCCGAAAAGTGATTTCGTTGTTTTCCTGAATGATAATCCGACGTTCCTAGTGCCCTTCAAGTATCTGAGCACGCGTTTAGCAGCGGACCAATGACTCGAGTCGTGACAGTCATTGTATTGACTCAAATAGCTGACAGCGTGGGCAATATCGGGTGCAAATCGCCAAGTACATCATGGCTCCAACCAGCTCACGATAGGGAAAGGTCCCATCTTCTGGAACAGATTCTTCATTTCTTCTGAGCCTTGTTCTGGGATCTAATGGGATTCCGACGGGTTTTGATTCTAACATTCCAAAACGTCGCAATATATCGTCTAAATAACCCCTTTGGCTCAAGGACACCGTTTCCTTGTTCTGAGAGAACTTAATTCCGAGACAGTATTTTACTGCTCCTAAATTCTTGACCGTGAATTTTGTCGATAAAAAATCGAACAATCTGGAGACGTCTTGATCACTTCTTGATGCCACGATCATGTCGTCTACGTATACAACGACGATGAGGATGTCTTCCCCTTTCCCGAGGTAGAATACGCAGGGATCACTGTCAGATCGAGTGATCCCGAAACTTTCAAGGGTTTTACTCAACTTTGCGTGCCAGCGTCGTCCAGCTTGACGCAGGCCGTAGAGAGCCTTTTTCAACAAAAGCACTCTGTCCCCGCGGCGGAGTTCCTTCAACATTTAAATAGATGCCTTCTGAATCTTACTCCCTTTCTTCTCTCGGGCGATAACTCTTTCTAAAATCTCCTCAAAATTTGGGGGGCATTCCATGAAGATTTCCTCCTCCAAGTCACCGTTTAAATACGAGGTGGTTACGTCGAATTGATTCATTGACAGGTCGTGTTCAGCGGCGAGCGCAGCTACCGTTCGTACAGAGCTCATGCGAGCCACTGGTGCAAACGTGTCTCTGAAGTCCACACCTGGGCGCTGCGAGTAGCCTTTTGCAACCAGTCGGGCCTTCCTTCGGTTCAAGGTCCCGTCACTATTGTACTTGTTTCGGAGCACAAATCGCCTCCTAATTACCTCGCGATCTTTAGGACGTTTAACAACGACGCACGTTTCGTTGGCAATAATCGATCTCATTTCCGATTACATTGCGGTGAACCACTCATCCGCTTCGGGACTTAGTAATGCCTCTTTAACTGGAACCTCGGCTAGATAGGCAAATTCCACATCCACGTCGGCTAACGCTGCCTGGTATTGCTTCTTGGGTCTCCCTCTAGAGCCGGTTCTTATTAAACGCGGTCTTCCTCTGCCCCTTAGAGGCAACGTTGCAACATCGTCGTTTGATTCCTCTTGATCAGATGAGCCTCCTACATCGTCATCGGACTCGTTTTTCGTTTCTTTGGTAGCGAGGGGAAGCTCGATTTCGTGGTCCTCAAAACCTTCTGAAAACTCCTCATCTTGTGTGCAGAAGTCCTCAAAATCCTTGTTTATCCGAATCCTGTTGCTCTCCAAAAATCTCACATCACGAGACACATCTACTCGCCGTTCTTCTGGGATCCACACCCGATACGCCTTGGATTCTTCAGAGTATCCAACCAGGATTCTTCTCTTCGATCGATTCTCTAATTTACTCTTATTTGAATTTTGATCTAGAGTGTAGACGATGCATCCGAATTCCCGGAAGTGACGTACGTCCGGCGCTCTACCTTTCCACATCTCGAAAGAAGTCTTCCCGCTGAGACTGCGCGAGGGACACCGGTTTCTTATGTAATTAGCAGTATTTACGGCCTCTCCCCAAAGATGGCGGTAATCCAGATTGGATCAACAAATATCTCGCCATTTCTATTAGAGTACGATTCCGCCGCTCCGCGACGCCGTTTTGTTCCGGGGTGTGCGTTACAGTTAATCGCCGGCCTATACCGTGCTCTTCCAAGCAACGATCGAATTCGCAATTTCGATATTCTCCCCCGTTATCGGACTGAAGGTACTTTATTCTTTCTCCGGTCAGGTTCTCAATGAAGGCTTTGTAGTTCTTGAACGCATCCAAAACCTCGTTTTTACCTTTTAGCAGCCGAATTTCGCACCACCTCGAGTAATCGTCGATAAAAGTAACGAGATACTTCGCTTTGCCATTCGATTCGACGCACATCGGTCCGCACACATTGGTGTGTACTATTTCTAGAGGCTTCGAGCTTCTCGCGGACGTCGTTGGAAACGGGGTTCGCGTCATCTTTCCGCGAATACAGACTTCGCAATCGAGTTCGCTCGGAGACACGTCAAAGTCGATGCCATGTAGGTTCCCATCGCGAACGCCACGCGCGAGATCGCGTACATTTAGATGGCCCATTTGTCGATGCCATAACTCGAACAAATTGCGTGCCTCGCCTTTCTTAATAGTAGCATTACACTCGGACCTCGCTTCGCGTAAGTAATAGAGACCGCTCGCGCAGTCGGCAACTAGCGCAACGTTCCCCTTCTTATTGATTACCTTACCGACGTTTTTATCAAAAGTTACGGTGTACCCTTTGTCTACGATTTTACTAACTGAGAGTAGATTTGTTCTCAACTCTGGAACGAGGAACGCGTCTTGTACACTAACTCTTTTGGATCTACCTTTAACCTCCGTCGCGAATGAAATCTCGTTCTTTGCCGTTATGTCGGTTGACGCATTATTCGCGAGACTTACTTTTCTGCTTATTACGCTCGACGTCTTTACAAAATTGCGCGTATCCTTACATAAATGCGTTGAACGTCCGCTATCTATATACCAAGTTTCGAGGGTATTTTTGCGCGGGTGCTTCCGCCGACGATACATATAGGCTAACGTCATCCGTCTCTTGCGCAACTGTCTCCTCGAGCAACGCTCGGCAATCGGCAGCTTTGTGTCCCACTTTGTGACATCTGTGGCACTTGTACTTGAAGGTCTCGTCTTTCTGTGAGCCACGCTTGCCGTGTTGGTTGTCCTTCGAATCACGCTCACAGTTTGCTTCGAGTTTGCTCGCCGTTTAACGCGTGGTCCCTTGGCCACCATGGCGTTTGACGTAGACGTGCGAGTGTCGGTTTTTCGCGCATTGTACTCCTCCACGATATTTACACGTAATGCCTCTGGAGTGGGTAAACAGTCTCGAGACTCTATAACACATCTGAAATTTTCAAAACAAGGAGGTAAACTGTACAATAACATGATCGTTAATAAATCATTGTTTGGAAACGATTGAAACGGATTCGTACTCAAAGATGTAATTTCACTCGTTTTGACTGACCGATTCAAACTGATAGAATCCGTGAATTCCGGATATATAAACAGGATTATTTACTACTTTATTATAATTCCATTTTTTGTACTACAAATTTATTGCAATGTGCAGTATTTATTTGACCTTTCAAAAACACACTTTTTTTTTCATTCATGGAGAACTCTGGGTCAATCTGACCCTACACACACTTTGATCGTCCACCATTTTAAATTGACGAGTGCGATTAGCTTGAAAAAAAATTGTTAAATCAATTGATATAAATAAAAAGTGCCGTTGGAATTATTTACATATTTTAAAAAATTAAAAAAAAAAATTTTTTTTTGAATTTTTTTTGAATTTTTGAAAGTACATCTGGGAATTTTTTCAAGTTGATCGCACTCGTCAATTTAAAATGATGGACGATCAAAGTGTGTGTATGGTCAGATTGACCCAGTGTGTTCTTTTGGGGAAAAAAAAAAGTTTTTTATGAAAAAAAATTTATTTTTTTATGTTTAATATTTTTGGCTAAAAATTTTTCTGGCAAAAAAAAGGGTCAAATAACCCTGTGTGTTCTCGAAGGGTTAAATAAAAACGTTTTACAGTTTTGCAAATATAGAATTCATGACTTTACCAAAAGGAAATCCTGTAGTAAGAACTCTATTACGTAAAAATTATGTGTTATATACAATTTTAATGATTAAAGCGGATTTAATCCGATTTACATAGCTACTTTCACTACCCAATTTAAATGGATTAAGCGCGGATACGATTGAAACCGATTGAGTAGAATTTAGATGAATCCGGAAATATCGCATTAAATCCGATTCCGGTTTTGTATTAAAATTTCACGATTGATACGGATTCAATACGATTCATGTGGTCATTTTATTTGCCCGATTTTTATTTACACGCAAAGCATTTTCTATGAGAAAACCTAAGTTAAGAAAGCAATCTTATATTAGATTTTCTTAATTTTAATGACTCGTAATATAAAGAGATGACACCAGTTTTTCAAATTCTTTAAGTACGAACCTATCTGTTTCTATCTGTCCGTATCGGAGTCTGACGATATCTGTTCGCAATTGAGGATAATGTTTGCGTACACGTGAGAGTGAGACGACAATAGAGCAAGAAAGCGAGAGAGCAAGAAAAACTACAGAGCGCGAGATCGTGCGCGCGCGAGAGAGAGAAAATAAAAAAAGCAAATAATGAGATGTAAAAAGATGCTTACCTTTTTCTAATTTTGCAGCGACGACGACGAATCGCGATTCCGTCGGCGCCAGAGTGCCGCAAACTTCGCCGGCCGTGCGGTAGCCCACCGTGGAGTCACACACAATACGCGCACCTCACACACACACTTATTTTACTTTTTCCTGAACTGAGAAACTGCGCTTTAAACTTCAACTGAATATATATTTTTTTTGTCACCGGACGGCATATGCGAAAAACCCAACAGTCTAATAAATAAAATATTGCTTAGCAACAGCACATAAAAACAGACTAGCGTATGTTCAGATACTCACCGATACATGCAGATAGAAAGTACTTTTGCAAATACAAATACTGCCATATAGCAACCAATAGCAATCGATTAAGATTATGAGCACAAGCGCTGAATTTGTTCGAAATACATTGCTCTTTAACATCTTATCAAGTAGATAATCATGAAAAAAACCAATAAACACAAGACAATAAGATATCTTTTCACTCAATCGGAATTATCTCATAGATTCCAATAAAAAGAAATCATTAGATCATCCTATTGAATACAATGAATAGTATACTTAGAGAATGCATATAAAATCTAATAAGAACAATTTGTTACAAAATGATATGTTAAAGTCAAAATTCGTATCAGCAAATGCTTTTAATAACATCTAAAGGTATATCATAAACGTATCAGAAATGACCGATATATCTAACGTCATACTTGAAATTCTCAAAATTTGAAAATCCCGATAGAATCTTATAAATATTTTATATTGTGTCTGCAATGTCACATTAAATATCAACTAGTAAATGCCAATTGCTACAGACCTATCTGGAAAATCTGCTTGATTCATATTAAAAGAGTAAATTTCTATCAGAAAACTGTGTGTTTTTGTCCTTGGATTGCCAGATTTACTTTTATAAAAAATTAGTCCTTACAGATCTGTATTTACTCATAAGACGATATAAATATACTTTCATTATGGATAAGCTTTTGCCACTAAAATCTGATGGAAACAAATTGTGGACTTTTCGTATTAATGCGCATTCGCTTCCAAACAGTCAAGTATGTTCAAAACCTATCAATTTACAACATGTGTAAATACGTATAGAAAAATATTCAAATAAAATCGATAACTGCATATAAGTATACACAGCTGTCGATCAGTGTGTCGATGTTGTTTGAATCCAATAAATCGCACATTCGTAAATCTTAATATAATCCATCATGCACATAATAACAATAGAATATCGGATACATTCCGTAACAGATTATCCTCATAGTGACCGCGTGCTCATAGATTCCGATAAATCCAAATCAATTGTCAAAGTCTCAATTTTGTTGTACTGATAAATCAGATGGAATCTGATAGACTTTCTATTGTTGTCTAGAAGTTTCCATCGGTCTTTTGCAACAGGGCCTGCATCGTTAGCTACTATCGGGGGCTTTGACTTCTCCCCTGCCACGTACGCCCACGTGTCGTTCTTGACCAACAAGGCCTCCATTTGGATTTTCCACGTGTCGAAATTATCTCGATTTAATGGCTCAATTCGCACAGCGTGATGGGAAGCCATCTTAACCTTTTTCTATCGACGACGCTCGCAGTCGGACTTAACCGTAACTTCGTATGTACGTACGCTTCTTCGATTTTCGCACTTTCACCGCGAACTCTGGGCCCATAACCTGTCGATGTTAGGAGCTGGCAGGAATTGAAAGTGGGAGAAACGCACTTATATAATTGACAAAGAATCCTTTAATTAGATCGTGGAGAGCGTGCTAGAACAATGTGCCGCGAGAAAAACGCGGAACAACAAGAACGAGCTAGATCGGCGCACGCGTGAAAAACAGAGTATCCTCAGGGCGCACACGTATATGCTCGTGTATCGCATTGACGGTGTAACTTACAGTCCTCAACAGTTTCTTCATTATTATTATTTTTCTTTTCATGTTCTTCATCTTTCTCTCCATGCATATTTTTTAAATCCTCCTCAGTTCTTTTCTTGCCGTGTTTTACATGATCTTCATCTTTTTCTCCATGCATATTTTTCAAATCCTCCTCAGTTTTCTTGCCGTGTTCTAAATTTTCTTCCTCTTCCTGTTATTCTTCTTGTTCCTTTTTATAATTTAATATAAAGTCTAATAAACTTTCGTTTCAATCGTCTTCTAATACTATAATTTTTAAACAATTTTATTTTATTTATATTTATATATTAAATTAATTAATTATTTATATTATATTAAATTAATTAAGCATATTAAACATGCATAAACTTTAACTTATTTACAATTTTGATGTTCTTCCATTTCTTCGTATTTTTGCTTCTCGTATAAATATAATAAAAATTGAATAATCAGTATACCACCAATTGATATATGTCACCAAATGACATATGATATGTGAAACTATCAACTTATGAAGTTTTTTTTTTATAGACTGAATTTTTGATCGATTGAATTTAAAATTGCGCATAATTTCGTACAGTAAAAAAGAAATAAAGGATTAAGAAATCGTGATAATTTGTAAGTTTCTTACGAGCATTCTGCGAGTATTCTGCGTTCATACTTCGGACTTTTTGAGAGAAAAAGATATAAAGAATTAAGAGATCGGGATAATAAGAGAAAGGAGAAAACCTCGGAGGAAACGGGGCTAGAAGTCATACAGGTTAATTGTTACAAAGCTTATATTTCACTTAGATTGAGTGGCATATATTCCTCTGTATAATGTAGGTTGCCTCTATCGTGTTTTATTAAATACATTTTGT
This sequence comes from Temnothorax curvispinosus, assembly GCF_003070985.1. Taxonomy (NCBI): domain Eukaryota; kingdom Metazoa; phylum Arthropoda; class Insecta; order Hymenoptera; family Formicidae; genus Temnothorax; species Temnothorax curvispinosus. The sequence continues at coordinate 26,591 of NW_020213532.1, read as the reverse complement.
AGACAGTTTTATCGTGATAGTAAGAGAAACGGGGAACGGATTTTTTAAAAAAGTGTGCCATCCTGAGAGCACTCTGCGTTCTTTCTCGAACATCCTGCACTCCCATTTCCTGACAACAAACTTCATACAAGAATCTTGTATTTTTCAAGAAACTTCATAAGAGCGTTTAATACGACTTATTCGTAAGTTTTTTGTAAATTGATCTCACAAGTTGTAAAATTATGTATAATTTTATATATAAATATGTATTTTTTTATATAATTTAATATAATTATATCTAGATTCTTATATAATATATTATATAAAATTTTATATATGGGTCCATATAACATTATGGGCATATATAATTTCAAATATAATTAGATATAAACAATAGATCATATATGCACTCATGTATAGATACATATAAGATTCATATGGAAGTATATATAACCCTATATGATTATATATGCTTATATATAATTATGCTTCACATATATTTATATACAATTAGATATGGTGCTATATCTGATTGTATATAGCGCCAAATTAATCACATTAATATATTTGGCTATATATGACTGCATATATAGTTGTATATAATACTATATCTGGTTATATGTCGGGTGCAGTACTGCTTGCACATGTGGCCATGTATAATTATATATGACCCCATATAAAAACATATATAATTATATATAATTATATATATACCAGATATAATTATGTACATATGATTATATCTAATCATTTTTTTCCGGGTTGGCACTGCTTGACGTGAGACAGAGTGCCATGTCTCTTGATACCGTTTTTATACCATTGTATTATGACCATATATAGTCAATATATATTAAAACAGAACTGTTAACTTCGATAATAAAGCATTGATAAATTAAGATATGTATATTTTTTCAAAAGCCGTAGAATCAAAAGTAAAATAATTTATTCCATATATATATTATAACTTCCCGAGAAAAAATGATTAGATATAATCACATATGATTATATATAAAATCGACATTAGATATAATTAGATATATTTTAAATAATTAGATATAATTAGATATATTTTACCCATCGTCACGAGGGACTTTTCTGTGCAAACAGAGGAGGAGACCGGTAGGGTCAATGAGGAATTGAGGGGGTTGATCCTGTCCCTCGAGAAGAGGGTAACGGGGTTGACGAAAGAGGTGGAAACCATCCAGGGAGAGATGACAGGGCGGATTGGGGCCCGGACGGCGGGACAGGCCAAGGGATCTCCTGCCTCCCCTGTGATAAGGAGTAAACCTCCGACGCGTCCTTCGTCTTATGCCGGAGCGGTGCGGAGGGGGGGGCAACAGAGAGGGGCTGCAATAATAGCGGTGATAGAAAGGGAGGGGTTTATAGACCCTCGAAAGAGGGAAAGAAGAGGGTACCGTTTACCCCGAGGACGGCAGCGGTCGGAGTCACGGTGTTGCCGGGAGCAAACACCGACTACGTTTAATTGATAAAGACGGCCAGGGAGAAGATCCCTCTGACGGAATTAGGCATGGAGGATTTTCGCTGTAGGCGAGAAATCACGGGGTCTCTTTTATGGGAGATCCCTGGGGAAGGAGCGGAAACGAAGGCGGATTGCTGGCGGCCCGCCTTCGCGAGACATTTAATGAGGAAGACGTACAGATCACCCGGCCCGCCAAACGCGTGGAAGTTCGCGTCGGAGGGCTGGATGATTCTGTGACGAAAGAAGAGATCGGGAGGGCGTTGTCCAGGCTGGGGCAATGCCCCTTCGAGGAAATAAAAACCGGCGCGATTCGCAGATTCGAGTTGAGAACGTTGTGGGTGCAGTGCCCAGCTAGGGTCGCGTCGGTCGCTGTAAGAGAGGGGGTCACCGTGGGGTGGAGTAGGGCCTACGTTGAGTTGCTGACGTCCCGCCCCCTCTGATGCTTCAAATATTGGAGGGTGGGACACACCCAACTAGGGTGTCGTTCCGATGAGGACCGCAGCGGTGACTGCTACCGCTGCGGGGAGGGGGATCATCGGGCCCACCTCTGTCCTGGGGCTTCACCACGATGCTCGCTATGCGCGGGAGCGGGGCTGCCTGCGGAGCATCGGTTGGGGGGGGGCGGGATGCGCGAAAGGGAGGGGGGGACGGGGGCCTTCGGAAACGGAGGCTCCCACTCTCCCCAGGGCGCGGATAAAAACCAGCGCTCTAGAAGAGAGGTGCGAGGGGGGGGGTCGGGTCTCGCGGTAACGTGGGACCCGCTCCCTCAGCGCCCTCTGCACCGGTCTTAGGCCGGTGACGGGAGGGGGGCTGGGCGGGGAGCTCGGGTGGGTGGCTCAAGGGCTGCCCGCCACAAGCGCTTCCTCCCCTTGGCCCACAGAAGGTTGGGGTCGGGGCTCATTCTGAGCGCTAGCCCCTACCTGCTCTCTGAAAGAGGGCGCGGTGGAAAGAGGGGCTCCGCTTCCTCGGTGGCGGCGGGTTTGACTGGTGCCGGGGCGCTCCCCGAAGGCCGCAGTTCCTGGTGGCAAGGCCGGACTGGTTGCCCCGGCGTTCCCCGATGGCTCGTCGTCGGTGGTTCGCGGTTGTTGCCCTTTTCTTTACCGCCTGGAGGGCGGCGCGTGGCGCGGGCTCACCACGCGTCGCGGCTGGTACTGACTGGTTGCTTCGGCGCTCCCCGACGGACCAGCACCCCCGGAGTGGGGAGTGACGGGTTGGGTTAGTCTCCTCAACTCGTCACTTGTTAGTTTATGAGGGTGCCTGAGAAAGGCCTAAGTAGGGGAAGCATGTAAGAAATCGATGTATACCCGGCTCCTCTCCTCCAACACTCAGGAGGGAACTTGTGGGGGGTTTAAGCCGGTAGACTATGCGTGCGCGATGCCGCGCTGAGGGCAGGCTCAGGGGATTTCGGAGGGTCCTCTGGAGCGTCCCTCGTAATGGTGGTACGCGCGCGCGTAGAATCCGGCATACCCCCGTTCCTCGGCCCGGATGGGCGGGAAATCTTTGGAAGACTTCCCCTTACATAAAAAAAAAGTTTATGAGCTAAAGGTTAGTGGGTTACGGGTTTATGAGTTTAAGATTTTTGAGTTCATTGGATATGGGTTCCGGGTTTATGATATTGAGATATATGGGCTAAAGGGTTTATGGATTCAGGGTATATGGACTTAGGGTTCATGAGTTTATAAGTTTTGGGTTGATGGATTCTGACTCCAGTCTCGTAATCAGCAATCCCGAAAACTCCTTATTGAAAAGTTTCATAAAAATTGACAACTTTTTCGTGTTTTTGTCCGCCATCTTGCATCCGCCATTTTGAATTTCAAGAATCGGGCTTACGATTAGACATTCTATTTAAAATGTAAAGACCTTCAATTTAAAAAAAAAATTCGTTCGGACACCTTCAAAATTAAAGCTCCTGGCCATTTTTGAAACAACTCGCGCGGCGTTCCCTTATCGCGCGTCGCCGGAGAGTGGCCCTGCGGGGTACCTGCCTGCGCGCTGCGTGGCTTGTCTTGGAGAGCTATGTTCTGCAATCTGCTGGAAAGCGTAAATTAATGGTTTATGGTCAGTATAAACTGTGATAATCCTTCCTTCAAGCAAATGGCGATAATGCCTAATGGCTAAATAAATCGTCAGAAGCTCTCTATTGTACGGACTATATTTTTGTTGAGCTGGATTTAGTTTCTTGCTGAAGAAAGCCAACGGTTGCCAGTCGTCTCCATTTCGTTGCTGAATTACTGCACCGATGGCAAAATCAGATGCATCTGTCGTGGGTCCTAACTCTGCTTCCGGTTTCGGATGCGCCAGCAAAGTTGCTCGGGAAAGACTTTCCTTGCATCTGATAAAAGCCTCTTCAAGCTCCGAGTTCCAGATAATTGGTGCTTTTTTTTTTAGCTTTTGGTCCACCAAGCTGACTGTTCAATAAAGCCTGATTCTTGGCGGCTTCCGGAATAAACCTTCTATAAAAGTTCAGAGTTCCTAGGAACTGCCGAAGCTGTTGTACATTCTCAGGCCTCGGAAAATTCTTGATTGCTTCAATCCTTTCCGGTGGAGGCTGAGTTTGATACCTTTTTTGAAACTTCATAACCAAGAAAAAGTATCTTGTCTACTCCAAAGACGCATTTGGCCGGGCTCAAAAGAATGCCGTACTCTTCCAACCTTTTGAATAGCTTGCGTAAATGCTCTTCATGTTCCTTTTCATCTTTGGATGCTATAAGAATGTCGTCAATGTAGACGTAGCAGAAATCGAAATCTTTTAGAATCTCACACATGAAGCGTTGAAAAGTTTGAGCTGCATTTCGAAGGCCAAAAGGCATAAATAAATACTCGAAGAGCCCGAAAGGGGTTATAATTGCTGTCTTTTGGATATCGTTTAGATGGACAGGAATTTGATTATAAGCTCGAACTAAGTCCAGCTTCGAAAATATTTTTTTTTTCATGCAGATTTTGTGAAAAATCTTTAATGTGTGGAATCGGGAATCCATCTGGCTCTGTTCTATTATTTACTCCTCTATAATCCCCTCCATGCACCCCCCCTTTTTGGGAACCATATGAAGAGTCAAAGACCAGCTGCTTTCCGAGACTCAAATAATTCCTTCCTGAAGCAAGAGATTGAACTCAGCTTTTGCTGCCTTTAGTTTATCGAGAGCCAGTCTTCGTGGTCGACAAGTAACCGGAGGTCCTGGGGTTGTTTTAATGTAGTGCTCTGTTGAATGTTTTGCCACTCGAGCACCAGGAGTTGCTTTAATGAGATCTGGGAATTCTGCTAAGATTTTATGATATTTATTCTCTATAGCCAGAACTTTTAAAGATTCGATTGCTTCTGAGCCATCAGCTGATCCTTTAGCATGAATTTGTGTTTTGCCATCCATCAGGATTTTCTTCTGCAAGTCCGGCAGTAGACGATAGTGAGCTAGAAAGTCTGCTCCTATAATTGGTTGAGAGACGTTGGCAATCACGAACCTCCAAGGAAATGCACGTCGCAATCCGAACTCTGGCTGAAGAGTGACCCATCCGTATGTTGTAATTGTCGAACCGTTTGCTGCGAACAATTCATAATTTGAAGGTTTGACAAATCCTGCTACCATAGACCTCGGAAATGCGCTCACATCAGATCCAGTATCTGTAAGAAAACATTTTTTTGTTACCTGGCAAGTTACGAAGAGGCGGCGGGGCTTCGGGGCTGATTCACTGGCCGCCATCAGTAACTGCCCTGTTCTTTTTCCGACTTGTAAGCACACAGTTGTTTGCATTTCTTGGCCTTGTCGCTAAATCGATTATGGTAGAAGCAATTTTTTTCATTATAATCTTTTAATTTTGATTGACTTCTACTTCTGCTTCGGCTTCCTTCGATCTCTCTTTGTATCAAATTTTTTCTTCGATCCATCTCTAGAGAGACGCGTTGTGAGCGACTCGACTTGTTTGGTTAAAGCCAAAATCTGCTCTTCCAGAGTTTTTTTCTGACCACTAGTTGATGTGGCAGCTATCACAGCTTTGCTCGACATTTCATGAATTCGATCTGCTTGTTCTGCCACATCATTAAGTGGATCGTCGATTCGGGTTGCAAGGACTATTTGCATCTGGGTCGGGAACCTTCCAAACTAAAGAGTTCGTAAGAGTGAATCTGGAACATTGCTTTCGGCAAGAGTTTGGAGATGCCCAAGAAATTGGGACGGCTTCCGGTCTTCAATCTCTTCTAATTCCAGAAGCTGACGAGTTCGTTGCTCTTGCAAAACTGTCAATCTCTGGATCAACGCCTTCTTGATAGCTTCATATTTGTTTTTTTCGAGAGGCTGTGTAATTATATCCTTTATCTCCTTTATTTGTCGAGAATCTAGCTGCGCAATGGCGCAGGAATATTTCGTCGTTTCTGCAGTAATTCCGCTTAGAACGAATTGCTCTTCAAGCTGGGCGAAGCACAACTCTGGTTCATCATTCCAGAAAGGCGGTATTCTGACCGACACTCTTCCGACTTGGTTTTCACCGTTGAATATGACTCTTCCGTCACCTTCCATTTTTGTATCTTAGCGATCACGTCGGGGTCACCAATTTAGACGTAACGTCGTCCGATTAAATAATCGCTAAGATATATTTTTGTTGTTGTTTTTGTTGTTGTTTATTTTAATATTTTATTTAAATATATTTAATAATTTTAGAACATTACAACATTTTTTATATTTCTTGCTTTACAATTTTCGTCCTTGTCGTCCTCGTCGTTCTCGTTGTTCTCGTTCTCCTCGTCGTTTAGTCTGCGTTGCTGCTTCCCTTTTGTCCGCTCGTATGAATTCAGATGATTCCGTCTGCGTTGAGGAATCCTGTTTCTCCTGATGTACCGTCTGCGTCGAGGAATCCGGATACTCCTGTCGAATCGTCTGCGTCCCTTCAGTGGTCCTCCTGATAGGCGACAACGAAGGCGGAGAGATCAGGGGTGGAAGAACCCACGGATTCTTCGGTGAAGATCCTTTCGAGTCTGGCGTCGACGTTCCTATCTCGAAAGGCCGTTTCCTCTTCGGCGTTGTTGATGCCACTAGAGTCGGGCGACTTGCGCCGAGGATTGGCGAAGAGCCGGTAGGGCGGCCGGCGCCGGAAGTCGGCGTTAAGCCGGGGGACGAGCGACTAGCGCAGGGAGTCGGAGAGCGACTAGCGCTGAGAGACGGCAAGGATCTTCCGATCGAGCGACTAGCACTAGAAGTTGACGAGGAGCGACTAGCGCTAAAAGTCGGCGGAGCGACGGAGACTAGACGACTGGCGCCGGGAGCAGGGCGCCTTGCGCCGGCAGACGACGGCTTGGAGCCGTGAGCCAGGCGTCCTGCGTCGGAAGCAGGGCGTCTAGCGCCTGGGGCTGCGACTGGCGCAACCACCTTCCTCTTGACCGCGAAGATCTGATCAAGAGGAAGAGGGCGAGTCTTGCGCCTCTTGGTGATCCTTTCCTAGTAGAAACGAGGAGGATCCTTGTTATCCAAAAGACGAGGCGTTTTAATCCTGTATATGTATCGCCAGGACAATTTGCTGAATCGCCGAATTTTTTCGAAATCGGACGCCTTTATATTTCATCACGGCAGAATTTGAAATACGAGTTACGGCATCTATCTATGGGCGACTTTTTGCAAAACCCGGTTGCTAGGAGACACGAAGTCCTGTCAAACAAATCAGAGTAATTGCAATTTGACAGATTGCATCGATCTTTTTAATCTGTCGCGTCGTACAATGTCAAGTATTTTCCGCGATTTCCTGGTGGCTGACGACAGCTGTCACACGAGTATAGCACGGCAGGTCTGGGATACCCTATATAAATATGTACGCACAAGTATAAGTATTAAATGCTTTATTTGTATATTATCATGCTGATTACAGTTTTAAATATACATATATTTGCATTAGGTGGCTTTGCTCAAGGCGAGCGCCGAATATCACGCTATGAACAAAGTTTATATCTTCAGAGTAGTAGTAAACATTGGAGTAGCAGTGCAGATTTGGAAGATTCTGTAAATGAATATGAAGAACCTTCTAAAAAACGTTCTCGCAAATCATTAAAAAGTGTACCAAATTGTACTGAAGACGCCTTAAATAACATTCCAAGCTTTAACAGTACACTTTCCATCTTTTTTGTAGATCTATGTTGCATTTGTATTCTATGCATAACTTTTTCGTTAAATTATATGTTCTTATAGGTGAAGATTTTTAATAATAATAATAATAATGATATAAACCTTTTTATTTTTTTATACAGTACAATGTCGCTAATCTAGCATTTTGATAGTCTGGCAAATACATTATTCCGGCATCTGATTTTTAAGTGCCGGATTAGCGAGATTGTATTGTGTGTGTGTGTGTGTTTTTATTTCAATATTTATTTCAAATGTACGCTATTAATATTTCCATAATTATTATTTTATATTATATATGAAGATTACATGCAAGATAATAATTCGAATGCACCAAGCACTAGCAAAGAGGATAACGAAGGTTCTCACTGTCCTGTAGATCCTGTAGGTTCTTTTAAAAATAACAATGGTATGAATGATATGAGACTTAAGGATGTTTTGGATAATTAGTCAAAATGCTATAAAGTTGATGAAAGTTTAATATCATATTCTGTATTGTCTTTCAAAGTTCGGGGGAAAATTTCAAATCGATTCACAATTTAGATAAAAAGTTATCAATTTTTGAATATCCGTTTTACAAAGGGTTTTACAGAGAAAAGTGTGAACATTAAAAAATGTTACTAATATAATAATGTTTTACACACAAGTAGATCATCAACAAACAAAAATATAGCAACAAAAGTTGAAACAAATTTACAATTTTTTTCGAAACCTCTTTTTTTTTAAATAGTAATAAGTTATTTACAGTCACTAAATCTACGTCTTTTAAATTCTATTAGATGTGCTGCAACTATTTATATACAATTTTTTATTTTTGGATGCCTGGAAAATTATTATCGGTGTTTAATATTTCCTGCATACTTTTGGTTGAGACGATATATACCTCCAGAACATCCTTAAAAAATATATAATTTTTTTACTCTGTATTTTTTTTCTAATAATCCTTTTTAATTAATATTGTTACGCTCGGCCGTACGTCTCACGCCACGCACACTCACTCAATCACTCGCGACTCGCGGAAAGCAAGGAAAGACACTCTGATGTTAGAAACTCGTTTATTATTATAAAATACAGCGACAGGGCAGACACGTTCGTTCGGCACAAAAGCCCAGATTCAAATCTGACTCGCGTCGCTAATCAACAACCGTTGCCACGGGGCGCTTCTCACTTCACGTCCGACTCGCGTGTACCGGGCGTCTCAGTACGGGCGTAACACTGCCCCCTTCTTCTTCAGATTGTCGTCCCGACAATCTAGGGGACAGTGTTCCAACAGTTTCTTTCCAACGTTCCTCCATTCTCTTCTTCAGGAAACAGTCCCCAACCGGCATCCCTCGGAGAGCTCGAAATCTTCGGACAAGGGGGGGGGGGTAACTTCCCGAGGACCCAACGTTTGTAGAAACTCCCCAAGTACCCGCCTCGGCATTCGCCCAAGTCCCACGGAAAACCTCGGTCGAAAACAGTGGGAGAGGCGGGCTTCTTCCTGCCCCTCTTGTAGCCCTAACTCATAGGACTACGGAGCTATCCTGAAGTCCGTCCATGCAGGACACCTTGAGCTTCTTCCTGCTCCTCTTGTAGCTCTAACTTAAAGGACTACGAAGCTATCCTGAAGTCTGTCCATACAGGACACCTTGAGCTTCCTTCCGCCGGCTTCAGGGCGACTTTCCCTTGCCGGGTTTCCACCGGATGAGTCCGCACACGCAAAACTCTCCCCGCTTCTGCCGAAAAACACCATCTCCTTTCATACAACAGCTAGATCGTGAGTTCCTTCTCGAAGGTACACCGTGGCCACTTGATCCCAAGATTCCCTCTTCAGAAATCCTTCCACTGCCCAATTCGCTCTGCAAACGTAATAATACACGGCAACAAATAGAACAAATTAAAATTCTCAACTTATTAAATATACTTTTTCCAGGCTCTGTTTCTTAGCTCTACACCACCCTTCTTTCATGAAAAGCTGCCAATCTATCTGCGTGAACAATTTTACTACGATGTCTGAGGGACTTCCAAATGCAATACACAACCTCGTCTATCTTTTTTACCACAAAGAAGGGCCCCTCCCAATTGCTTTGCAATTTAGGAGCCTTTTCCTTCATTCTTCGAGGATTAAAAAGCTACATTTTCTGACCTTCTTGTAATAAAGTATGCCTAACTCTGCAATCATAGCGAGCCTTTGTGCGTGAAAATTGAACATCAAGACACTGCCTAGCTTTAGAATGGATTTCTTCTAGTTTAAGCTGAAGTTCCCTAGCGTAGCATTGAGCTGTTTGAGGCTCTTCTCCTTGAGAATCAGGGGGATGTCCTCGTAATAAATCTAGAGGCAATTTCAAATCCCGTTCATAATAAATCTCAGCAGGAGTCAAACCTGTGACTTCATGTCTGGATGATCTATAAGCTAGAAGAAACATGGGAACCCATTGATCCCAATCTTTCTGATCCGAAGAAATATATTTCGCTAAATAATTGGTAATAGTTTGATGTTGGCGTTCCACCTGACCGTCAGATTGTGGGTGAAGGAGAGTCGTCCTTGTTTTCTTTATCCCAAGCATTTCTGTTACTTCAGCAAAGAGTTTTGACTCAAAATTCTTTCCCTGATCTGTGTGGATTTCCAAGGGTACCCCGTGTTTAGAAACAACTTGGCTAACAAAGACTTCTGCGACCGTCCCTGCTCTAATATTTCTCAAAGGAAAGGCTTCCACTCATTTACTGAAACAATCCACGATTACAAGCAAATACCTGTTACCAGAAGAAGTTGTTGGAAGAGGGCCAAGAACATCCATTTGAATTCTTTCAAAAGGAGTTCCAACATTATAGATTTGAAGAGGCGACTTCTCTTTCCCGACCGGGCCTTTCTTTGAAACGCACACCTCACAAGTTTTACACCAATTTTCTACATCTTGTTTGCATGTCGCCCAATAAAAACGTTTTCGAATTCTCCCCAGAGTTTTATTTACCCCGAAATGTCCTCCCGAAAAAGAATCATGGGCCTGCTCCAAGATTTCTTTGATCCATTTCTGCGGAACTATCAATTGAAGAAAACTGGACTTCAAATTCGGAGCATACCATCTTTTATGGAATATAAACGATTCCATTCTTGAGATAAAGAACATCCCAATACGTCCAATAAATTCGGGCCGAAACGTCCGTTCCGATCTCTGAGCGCAGTGGGCGCTTTCCCGCCTCTTTTCCTCGATAAATTACTGATAAACTTGGATCTTCTTTTTGATTTTTTCGGCAATCCTCCAAACCTCTTTCAGGAATGATAATTTGAGCTACAGTTTTTTCAAGATCTCGAGTATCTTTTTGTTCTACCTTCTCGCAATACTTGCACTCAAAAGATTCGCATAGACGTCTTGAAAGTCCATCGGCATTCTTGTGGGTAAGTCCTTTACGATAAATAATTTCGAATTCAAAACGCTGCAACTTTTCCAGCCATTGTGCGAGTTGTCCCTCCAAATCCTTAAAGGACAAGAGCCACCTAAGAAAGACATGATCCGTACGGATCAAGAATTTCCGGCCCAGCAGATAATGTCTGAAAAATTTAACCAAATCCACAATTGCCAAGAGTTCACGTCGAGTCACACAATAATTCCTCTCGGCTTTATTAAGAACACGACTAAAGTAAGCTATGATTCTTTTCTCCCCATCCTGTTTTTGAGAAAGAACGGCACCAATACCGATATTTGAAGCATCCGTGTCCAAAATAAATTCTCCCTCTTCCCTAGGAAAAGAAAGCAAAGAAGAAGAAGATAATACGCGCTTCAATTTCTCAAAGGTATCTTGACATTCATCATTCCAAACAAATTTAGCTTTATCCTCCGTGAGTAAATAAAGCGGTTTAGCAATGGAGGAAAAACCTTTTACGAATTTTCGATAATAAGAACAAAACCCTAAGAAGCTTCGTAATTGCTTTTTAGTATGCGGTACTGGCCAGTCTTTTACTGCGGAAATCTTTTCTGGATCTGTAGCAATGCCCTCTGCAGAAATCACGTGTCCCAAATATTTTACATTTTTAGAAAAAAAAAACACATTTTTCTGGGTTTATTTTTAAATTTACTTCTTGAATACGTTGTAAAATTTTTCTAAGATTTTCTAACATTTCCTCGAAACTTTTCCCAAAAACAATCACATCATCTAAATAAACTAAGCAGATCTTCGATAAAAATTCTTTCAAAACTTTTTCCATCAAACGTTGGAAAGTTGCGGGGGCATTGCAAAGACCAAAGGGCATGACAGTGAACTGCCATAACCCCCTTCCGATAGAAAAGGCAGTTTTTTCTCGGTCTTCCGGACGAATTTTTATCTGCCAGTAACCGCTTTTTAAATCTAAAGTAGTAAACCAAACATTACCTGTGAGCTGATCAAACGTATCATCTAACCTTGGGAGAGGAAAGGAATCTTTTTCTGTTACCTCATTCACCTTTCGATAGTCCACGCAAAATCTTATTGTTCCATCTTTCTTTTTAACTAAAACTACAGGGGAAATCCATGGACTATATGCGAATCCTCTATAACTCCCTGTTTCTTTATTTCCTTTAATATTTTATCTACCTCTCCCCGCAATTGCATAGGAATACGGCGTGGAGCCTGTTTAATCGGGGAAGAATCTTATACCTTTATGGCATGTTCAAAAATGTTACAATTTCCTGAAATAATTTCTTGTGAGAACACATCTTTAAATTTACACAGAAAATCAGCAAAAACCTTTTTTTGAATATTATTAAGATTTTCAGAATTTTTAATAAAAAGTTCCTTTAGAATAAAAGGGACTTCTCCCGAAGACGTTTCTATACGAACACAATTAACGACTTCCTCATCATGAGATTCAGAATTATCAAAAGCGAAATCAAAAACATTTTCTAAATTAATTCTCTTAAGGAAATCCGCTCCGAGCAGACAATCGTCATGAATTTTAGCAACAAACATAGAAATCTCTGATGAATACTTCCCAATTTGAACTCCTACTAAAACTTTACTTTTAAAACATACTTTTTCTCCAGTAGGATATCTAAGATTACAATCCTTTGTCTTTAATTTCTCTTTTCCATCTCTGATAAGCTTTTCATTTACAATAGAAACGTCAGAGCCCGTGTCAATTTTAAAGAAACAACTTTTTCCGTCCAACTTTCCCTTATAATAAAAATTCCTATTTCTACAAAAATTATTTTTACTCTTATTTCTATTTTCCCAAAAATTAATATTTTTGCAATAAACATTAGAAAATTTCTTCTTATAAAAAAAAATAGTCGGGAAAACTGTCTTGCTAGCTGGATTTGCCCCGCCGAACCCAACTACGCCGCGTTTCCCTTCTCCTCAGGACATTCAAATCGGAAGTGTCCTGTCTTACCGCAAGTCCAGCACTTTCCCCGACTGGCGCTGAACTTGCTACCGCGCCGTTCCCCGTTCCCGTTCACCTTTTTCACTTTTCCTTCCTCCCCCTCACGCTCCTCTCTCTTTTCACCCGCTCCCCCCTTCTGCGCATCTCTTCTTTCAAAATTTCGATTAAAATTTTCCTTTTTCCTCTCAAAATTCTCCCCCTGGATAATTCTGACGGCTTTTGCTCTCTCCACAGCTAATTTAAGAGAGGTTATTCCTTCTAATTGGAGAATTCTCTTAATAAAACCGTCGGAGAGCGCCGAAATAAACTGCGCACACGCAATCTTTTCGCGCATCGCAAAGGAGCACTTGGGATACGCGAGGCGAGCCAGTCTTTCCAATTCGGAACCCAAAGTCGCGAAATCCTCACCGAATCTTTGTCTACTGCTCGTAAACTGAGTATAATAATTTTGTGACAGACCTTCCTCACCAAAACAAAGCTCTAATTTAGATTTTAATTCCTCGAAATCAAGGCTCTCTAAATTTTCCAGTGACTCTAATACCGCCCGCGCTTTTTCCCTAAGACTCGCGGCCAGCGCAATGGATTTTGACGCGTCCCAATTATTTGCGCGCGCGATGAGAAGAAATTGGGAGAGGAATTCTCGCAGCGGCGTCGAGCCGTCGAACGTGTCGGGCTTCAGCTTGAAGCCCAATTCCGTACGCGCACAATTTCCGGGCGTTTCTTCCGCGGCGGCTCGCGCTCTCACGTCACCGAAATTTCCGCGCAACACTTCTGCGACCGCGACGGCCCGCGCTCCCGTATCTCCGGTCGCGTTAGATAAAAAGGAACTTAGCTGCGAGAGTTCTCGTCGCTGCGGCCCCGCTTCCCGCTATCGCAGCAACGCCGCGTACTCTTCACGCATCTGGCGGATCTCCTGCATCATCGCCTGTAGTGTCACCACTTCCGCCGAGAAGTGAGGGGCGTTCGAGCCGGGTCGTATCTCCGTCTCTGTCTCGAGCCGTGGAGCTTTCGGCCTCGGGGTTCCCATCCGCGCTCTCTTTCTCGTCGCGGGCACTGTCGATGGCTCGGTACTCGTCATCAAGTTCCTGTTTGCTCGTCCGTCCTCGCTCGTCCGATCCCGGACGAGCCCCCAAAATGTTACGCTCGGCCGTACGTCTCACGCCACGCACACTCACTCAATCACTCGCGACTCGCGGAAAGCAAGGAAAGACACTCTGATGTTAGAAACTCGTTTATTATTATAAAATACAGCAACAGGGCAGACACGTTCGTTCGGCACAAAAGCCCAGATTCAAATCTGACTCGCGTCGTTAATCAACAACCGTTGCCACGGGGCGCTTCTCACTTCACGTCCGACTCGCGTGTACCGGGCGTCTCAGCACGGGCGTAACAATATAAAAGAATAAATAAAAAAAATCGTTTTTTTTTTATATTTTAAATATAAAATTCTACATTATATGGACATTATTCAGGTACAAAAGATTTGAAAGTACTGCTTAATGAGCAAAAGAAATGTATAATTGAAAGTATAGAAAACATGATTAAAAAAGAAATTAAAAAAGCAAATAGTGTTCTATATAGTGTCCGAAGAGGATATGATGAGATAAAGGCTAAAATAATAACACGTTCATTAACAGGACAGAGTGAAACAGACTTACAAAGAACTAGGTCTCGATAAACCTTTCGATTCATACGAAGCATTTGTAGCTTTTGAAAACCGATTGCAAGATGACGAGTTAAATGTGATAATGGTACTTTTTACAACATTATAGAATTGCTCGGGGGGCGGTAGAGCCGTACCCGGATTAGCGAGAAAGCGAAACTCGAAGGACCAGAGGAGGTGTGTAACTTCTCCCCAAAGCGAAATATGAGCGAAAATAGTAAAGCGAAATGCGACTCACCGTTCGGAGTACCGTCGGCTCCTGGATCCGTCCTTCCTTTAAGATCGAGGGCCGCACGTGCAGGCGAGGCCAGTAAGCGAGGCGGCCAGGCAGGCAGGACAAGGCAGCAAGCAAGCAGGCAGACATAGCAGGCGATCGCACTATCAGGGAGCGGGCTCCATGATCTCTCGTACTCCGAATGTTAGCGATATGCGTCTCTACTCCGAGACGTCGAGACGATGAGTGTCCGATGAGAGGTGTGTCCTCTCAGAATGCTTGACGATGAGTGAGTTGTGCTCGCGGCGCTGGAAAAGTGTCGCGAGCGAGTACTTGATCTTCTTCAGGCGGGTGCCCTGCCGGCGTGAGTGAGGGCAGCACCAATTGGTGAGTCGCGGAAATATCGATTCCGCGTCGATCGCGATCCGCCGACGTTTCGCGCGAGTCACCGGAATACATCAAACGATACATAGAATAGCGATATTCGAAAGACGATTAAATACAGCGCATGAATGTGAACGAGACTAAACTAATGATTATAATACATATGTACATTATATGGCGAGCGCCAAACAAGAATATTACACTCTTTTTTTAAATTTTGGAATACGAATGTCAAGTTACACAACATATTATATTATTTATTATATTATTATATAATTTTTTTAGAAAGATGATATATCTGTAATAGAAAAAGGAAGTAAAGATATCTGATGCAATAAAACGAATTTTACCTCAAATTTTGTCAAAAGCAGTACAATTAAGATACAGTGGTGTGGACGACAAAGCGGCAATAAAAAAAAAGATAGTTTTGTAGAAACAAATACATATAAAATAATGAAAGGTATACATTTTATTATGATGAATTTTATGTGATTTTAAAATAATATAATATGAAATACATTTGTATATGTAATTTAAAAATCATTCATTTTTTATTAGATACATTAAAGCAACTATTCCCAAATTGTTGTGAGAAAGAAATTTTAACAAGAACAAGTCGCTGGTTCTCCGGAGCTCCCGACAGAGATGGTGACAGAAAAGAAAGATCTAACAAAATTGTACGTTAAGTTGTTTTTATGTGACTAGAACAATACAGGCGCGTGCTACGCGCGCGCCATTTATCATATATATATATATATATATATATATATATATATATATATATATCAAATATATCTTTAGACTCGTGAAATTGTCAACAAATTAATAGAATGGCAAATGCGAGTCAGGCGCGGTATGTGGAGCGCAAGTAAAGAAATTAATAGTAACGAATTAAAATGTATATAATATACATATACATACATTCCAACTTAATATATACATTTTAATTCGTTACTTCTGTAACTATTAATTTCTTTACTTGCACTCCACGTACCGCGTCTGACTCGCATTTGCCATTCTATTAATTTGTTGATATATATTGCGACGCTAATTTCTCTATATGATTTTCCCCGAGGCGGGAGGCGGGACTAAAGCGCGTAGCAAGTATATGATCGGGTGACAGAGCGGATCTCGAAAGCGATACGAAACAATGTTGGGCGCCAGGTGTGGATACGGCCACACCACCGTTTACGCTAACCCGCGAAAAGTACTCGACATGAACTCTACAAAGATCCGACATAAACTCCAACTATCGACACAACTCTTAATTCACACGTCATGACACATCCGCTCTGACCGATCGCAACGACTGCTCAGGAATTTCGTTAGAGGGTCGTGGTCCTTACATAGGCTGAATGCAGAGGGGTTTGACCTTGGCGAGGCGAAACAAACACAAAAGAAAGTACTCCAGTAACATGTAAATCAAAATATAATATAAGAGCAAGCTGGATAATATCGTTACAACTTACAGGGCGCGAGCGAATTATTCACCACGATCATTCGCAGTTCCCCGACCACGCAAGGTCTTTCGAAGGGTCCGCGCGTTGTACTCGGACGCAGAACTAATATTCTTGGAAAACGTACGTGTAGCTTGTACTCGCAATAAAGAACTCTCTACGCTAGGGAGTACGCGAGGCGCAATAATCTACTCCAACGGAGTAATCCACGTCAGGGATAATCTACGCAGTGAAATGCGCGAAACCTAATACTATGCGCCGACGAGCTAATACACGCAAGAAATAATCCACGCGGTGAACTGCACGGCCGTAGTAATGACGACGACGAAATAATACACGCCAGAAATACTCTATGAAATACGCGAAAAGTAATAGGATACGCTGACGAAATACTACCCGGAAGATCTACGCTAAGAAATACGCGAAAAGTAATAATATATGTCGACGAAATAATACACGCAATCACGAAATAGTACACGCGATGAACTACGCCGAACGCCGTAATAAAGAGTAACGGGAGCGCGAAAACTGATATCACCTCATACGCGAGACTCTCCGATGAAATAAAAAAAATAAGTGTGACGTTATGTGTTCCGTCAGTTCTAGCGTAGGGCCAAATATGCCCCATTCCTGAGATCCATCATTAGGACCACATCCACCACGTCACACCGAATAGTAATTAAAAATGACTCTACTCTATATCTGCGCGACCAATTACTGAGAATGACTCTACTTCAACGCACGCGAACGGAAAGTTCTCGGGAACGACCGCTACACGCGAAAATTCTCGCCGAAGGAGTAATATCCACGAAATAAGGACTTCTCGTAGAACGAACGGCCCACACACAATAAAGGTTCCTCTCTGAGGGGACGAGACACAGTCCGGATTTCTCGCAAAAGTTCTCGCTAAATAAACGATACGCGCACAGTAATTTCTCGCGGAAGAAACGATACGTGCACAATAATTCCTCGCAAAATAATCGATACGCGCACAATAATTTCTCGCAAAATAAACGATACGCGCACAAGAATTTCTCGCAAAATAAACGATCCGCGCAATATAATTTCTCGCAAAATAAACGATACGCGCACAATAATTTCTCGCAAAATAAACGATCCGCGCAATATAACTCAAGGTTTCTCGCAACCTAAACGATACACGCAAAATAAAGTTCCTCGTAAACTAAACGATACACGCAAATACAACTCAAGGTTTCTCACAAACTAAACGATACACACAACCTAGGAGTTCTCGCATAACACCCCTCGAAACGTAACGCGAAGCCTCGCCGTACGGTCCACACCGCGAGCACGTGATACTCACGCCTAATTCAGCCCGGGGCGTGCGGTATTCTCAGCCGGAGTAAATCTTACTCTCAATTTCTGAACGTTAATCGCGGTCGATTTCGGGCACCTTCTTCGAGAAGGCGGACTCTAAGTCCGGTATGCCGACGCCTCACACTTCCCGTACCGGGCGCGGTAATTTACGTATCCCGGAGGCCGACACGCCCCTGAACGGCCGGACGCGTGGAAAACCCGCACGACGAAGTTTTCACTACGCGAAAACTAACTCTACCGGGAACGCCGATATCTTACACACTAATCGATAGGCACGATAATCATAAACGGTAATCTCCGAATACTCGAAACGGTAATCTAACGCGACGGACTGTTGAGTCGACCGGCGAGGTTTTATCACGCGACACGCATCACCCTCGTGACGGGCGGCCGGCGCCGCACCGTTCTTATTATCCGATCCCAGGTCGGTCGAGTCGGGAAGAAACGGACGCCCCTTCGATATTCTTACGGGGAGTCAGCGGGCGGGCTATGTCTTACCCGTAGAAACGAAACGAAACGACACGAAAAGCGATAATCCTCTCAATGGATTCACGGCAATGGCGCGTAGGCAAGGAAACTCTCAAGCAAGCCTACGCGTCTCTCTCAACATCTTACGCGACACGATACCGACACTCCGCCCGCCGTTCCCCGATACCTGATGTCTGGGATGGGTGGCTGGTTACATCTCGTCCTTCCTTCCTTCCTTCAATCTCTCTCTTAGGGCCGCCGCCCTCGCTTATTGTCTCGGTACAACTCTCCTCTCACGTCCGTCCACGCTCGCGGTCTCCTCAACAGTCTCTCAATCATTCCCGCGGCTTCGACTCGCAACCCTCCAGATCAGGGCGCTTCACCGCACCGGCGGATGGCGCCACGCTGTCTAAACGGGCCCTCCGGCCGCTTTTTCCTGAAAACTATAAACTCGGCAATACGCGCGCAATACAAAGATGGGAATGGGGAAGACTGGGACGTGCACACGGTGCAACGTCACAATATATATATATATATATATGAAGTTATATGCATACACAAGGTATAGCATTTAAATTAAATTGCCTAAAAAAATTTCAAAATTTCACATTTTTTCATAACATTTATTTAAAAATTTACAATAAGGAAAAACAAGGATTTGAACGATATAATTCAAGTATACCTCTGGTACAATTTTCTGCTCTTAAAAAAGGCATATAAGGGTATATCCAGACAAATTTATATAGTGCATAAATATAAGCATTAAAAAATTGATTAGTTTATATACATGTGTATGGACCATTCTATTTCCTTAATGTATATGCTTATGCACCTATGCAAGTTTGTCTGAATATGTCCTAAGAGAGTTGCCATTTTTCCACGATGCTGACAAGGAGACCAGGTTTTTAGCTAAGTTTTTACAGAGTGGATGCTAAAATTGTCCACTCTAACCCTCCTCCTTTCTCAGGCCGGGCTTGAGACCGTCCAAGGCGGAGTTAAAAAAAAAAATAAATAAATAAAAAATAAAAAACCACACACATAAGAAACAAAAAAATATAAATATAAAGTTAAAATATAAGTTTAATTAGATAATAAGATTATCTTCAATAATGTTAAGATAATATACATATAACTTGTACTATTTAAATGTAAGACTTTTATAAGTAATAATAAGTAATAAAGGCTCAAAAGATTAAAAATTAGTTGCAATATATAGAGCATAGAGCCGTAATAAGATGTCATGTGGGTTTTCACAACTTTCCATGTGAAACTTTTTATTTATTCCATAATATTTCTATGGATTTGTAAAAAAAAAACGTATTTTACAAAATTCCTGTGACATATGCAACTTATATTTAATTAAAAAATGATATTATCAAAATTTTTTTGTTTAATTTAATTCCCCTACATGCTTTTTTTTATGTAAATACATTAAATATATATTTCTTTATATACATAGTTTTTAACATTTCTATTATCTCGTTGATTACCTTTTAATGCTTGCCAAGAACGAACTCGCGAAAAAGCAACATAAAGTTGTCCGTGGTTAAAGACATCTTTGCGAAGATCTATTCCTATTCTGTCAAACGTCTGTCCTTGGGACTTATTAATCGTCATAGCAAAAGCTATCTTAATTGGAAATTGTCTTCTTTTAAACGTAAAAGGATATATATTTTCGCAATACAATGTTATACGATTTAAAAAAACAATATCTCCCGTTTTATCACCCGTTAAAATTTTACATTTTAATAAATGATCTGCAAGTTCTATCATCATTAATCTAGTACCATTGCACAATCCTTCATTGATACTAAGATTTCTAATTAACATAATGATACAATTTGGTCTTAAACGCAATTCATGAAGAGGTAGAGATGATGGAGATAAACTATTTAAATATTCTGGTAATAAAGATTCACCAATATCACCATTATCCCCGCAAATTACAGCGTTATCTATACTTGTATAAATTCTTTTATTGGTTATATTTAATAATTCAACAACTTGTTTATTAATTTCATCTACATCGATATTTCTTGCAGAAAGTATTGCACATTTAGCTACTTTATCAAAATCTTTTTTTTGTATTAAATCGCCATATATATTTGTGGCAATATCTGTGTCAAATGATGCTATACAAGGTTCAGGAATTTGTATATTATCATTAGAATCATTTAACTTCCCATCTCCCATATCTATTAAAAATTTTGCAAATTTAATTTCTTCTGGAAGAACTCGCATGTTTTGTGTTAAAGAAAAATTTGTAAAATATTTCCAGGTGGAACTAAACTTAATGGAAAGATTTATAATTTCACTTCGAGTACCTCGTACTTTAATTGGAAGAAGTTGTCTAAAGTCACCACCTAATATGGCAATTTTTCCCCCAAATGGTAAATCATTACTCATAATATCACGTAACGATCTATAATATCTAGAGCATATCGTGGTGCCATCGGTGCTTCGTCCCAAAT
Organism: Temnothorax curvispinosus; assembly: GCF_003070985.1. Classification (NCBI taxonomy): domain Eukaryota; kingdom Metazoa; phylum Arthropoda; class Insecta; order Hymenoptera; family Formicidae; genus Temnothorax; species Temnothorax curvispinosus. The sequence continues at coordinate 5,704 of NW_020213532.1, read as the reverse complement.
AAAGATGTCTATTTTTTTTTTAAGTATTTAGCTTCCTTAGACTGAATTTTAATGGAAGATGATGAATCAGCAAATAATGGAACTGGTAATCCAAAAGTTTTATGAACTGTCTTTCCAGCAGGAAGTAACGTTGCTGCGATGCCTATGAAAGCCATTGTACATACACATTTATTTCGAATTTTGGCTAAGTGATAAATAGTTGTGTATATAAACGTTTTACCTGATCCACCTGGACCATTAATATAAAAACAATTGCCATTATAACTATTGTTATCTAATTTGTTTAATATTAAATCAACTATTTCTTTTTGCTCCTCATTTATTTGATTATATTGCCTAGTTCCAACTTCTATACTTTGTTCAAGTATTACATAATCTTCTTCTTCGTGATCTTCTGTTATTTGTTCCATTTGTGGAAAGTCCGCGAAACTTTTACCTTCTGCAGAAAGCATAGCGCCGATTTGTTCATAAGCTTTTTTTTGTCCTTGTAATATATCAAAATATCGTACATAATCTTCTGACATTGCTACTTTAAAACTTTCCCAGAGTTCTTCAGGATGTAACGGTTGACAATGTAATAAAATGCGTACGAATAATTTATGAAGCTGTCGTGGCATCATCCATCCAGCAACTTCATTCATAGCTCGTATCCATTCATCATCATCTTCAATTAGGCCTAAAGCCAAACATGTTTCTGAAAAGGATTGATAAACTTCTCCATTTATAGTTTTTAAATCGTTAAAACTTGTAGCTCCTTTAACAGTAAGTAACAATAATCGTAAGTGAAATAATTCTGTTTGTGTTGGACTAACAGAATACATTCGGCCTATGCAATTATAATAATGATTACGTTTAACCCAATGCGATATATTTCTACCATTAATTTTTTCTTTTTTAAAAGTATAATAGTGTGGAATATCTACATACAAAAATTTTCTTGCTTCAACATCGCGTAAATTTAATGCAAAATAATCTATTAACATGATGACTTGATTTAAAGCAGAAGTCATTGCATCTTCAATAGATTCATTTTCGATGATAACATTTTGTTCATTAGGTAGATGAACTGGTAAACGTATTATAGCGTGACTTTTATCTTTTGTAATTTCTTACCGAGTATATGCCAGCTAGCTTCTACAGGTCCAACATAACGCGTTTCGATATAATCACGTATTTCATCATGATCTATAATTACATTTTCTGTTATTGGTTCAATTGTTATAGCTGCAGCATCATGACCTTTATAAATATATTTATACAGATATTTAACCGATTTAATACTGGAAACTATTTCGACGTTAATATGGCAATTAAATGTAATTGATAATATAGGACAGTATGGAACAACATATCGATTATCAATTATATATCCGTTAGGTCTTTAAAAAGTCTTTCCAGTATCTCGTCGACGATAATATGGATAGGCATCTTCATCCATTCTGGTTTCTTCTGGAAACGCTCTCAGATAACGTTTCGAACATTGTCCATCTATTAAACACCAATCGCCACAAGGCCCGTGAATCATATGTTTCATGACTATATCATGTAAATTACGATTCTCACTTGGATCAGGAATTTCTGCAGATATATATTTATCGACAATTTCTGGAGTTGTTATTTTAAAATTGTGTTTTAAAGTTATCAATATATGGATATGTGGCAAACCACGTTTTTGGAATTCAATAACATATACATATGCTGCAACTAAACCAAAAAAATTTTGTTTAGTAATCAAATCTATTAAATAGTCTTTTTTAATATTAAAAACACGAGCGCAAATATTAGGTCTATCGGAAGCTTGTTGTCCAGGCAAAAGATTTTCCTCGATTTCACGCCAGGTTTTGGATTACAGGTCATTGTGATAAAAAAATCTGGTTTACCAAATTTAGCAACAATTGCCATTGCATCTTGATAATTTTGTTGCATGTTACGCGGTGATCCGATAAACGTAGAAGGAAGTATAATCATTTTTCCAATACGTTCATTTAAATTATTCGCCATATTTTGCATATAATCTATTAAACCTTGATATGTTTCAGAGCGTAATTCTTTTTGATGATTCTTGCAATAATCCATTCTATCTTTTTCAATTTTTACGTAATTATCTACAAGCCATTGTTGGAATAAGCGTCGTCCTAATAAGAAAACATTGAAGTCATTACGAATAGCCATACGATACTTAATATATTGTCCTTTTGTTATTCGTCTCTCGCTATTTAATTTCTTTAAATAACGATGCCATCCTTGAGTCGTAACCGACGTTTTGTTTCCCGGAAAAAATCTCCCGGAAATCAGTTCCCGGAAAAAATCTCTCCGGAAAAAATCTCCCCATCAAAAAATCTCCCCCGGAAAAAATCTCCCCCGGAAAATATCTCCCCCGGAAAAAATTTCCGTGCCCAGCAAAAACCGAGGTGCCACATGGGTTTACAACTTTCCACGTGTGAAAAGCCCACGCACGTACTTTGCAAGGCACACTATGTGTATAGTTTAATGATAGTGGAGCCCCCCGCAGGGGGGCGGAACCTACTGCTTCCACGCATACACTGTCCACGCGAAACGAGGTTCACGCACACCCCCCCCCGTGCTTTCGGGGGAGGTGCGGTAGTCCCGAAATAGTTCACGCATACACTTTCCACGCGAACCGAGGTTCACACACACCCCCCCGTGCTTTCGGGGGAGGTGCGGTAGTCCCGAAATAGTTCACGCATACACTTTCCACGCGAACCGAGGTTCACACACACCCCCCCGTGCTTTCGGGGGAGGTGCGGTAGTCCCGAAATAGTTCACGCATACACTTTTCACGGCCACTAACGACGATGATGCTTCCTTGCTTGTCACCGCTTTCTTCCGTAATTTTGCAACAACGCGCTTTGTCTCAACTGCTGCAGCGTTAGGAGTGTGAGTTGTGTGCTCAGTTGTATGAAATACAGTAGTACTGAAATTTTGGATGGGGAGATTTTTTCCGGGGGAGATTTTTTCCGGGGGA
>NW_020213532.1:0-2618 GCF_003070985.1 Temnothorax curvispinosus | reverse complement strand
ATTTTTTCCGGAGGAGATTTTTTCCGGGGAGATTTTCCCGGGAACTTATTTCCGGGGAGGATTTTTCCGGGGAGATTTCTTCCTAGAACCTCCTTGAGTACCATATGGGTAAAACAATGGATATATCCATGGTTCAACATTAGGATCCATAGTACTAACTCTTTGCAAAGTTTTAGTATTTTTATTGCGTATTATAACATATGATTCTGGAATTTCTCCATCAGCAGTTGTTGAAAAAAACTGCAGCAACTTCATTCGTTCTTTGGATATTATATCGACGTCGATCCATTCCTGGCTTTAAGGTGAATACTAATTGTAATTCCGATAATGATTCATTAGATGTTAATTGTCGTTGATTTTCTAATTCTTCGCCCATCATTTGATATGATTTAGCAAATATATTACTATTTCGCATTATATGCTCAAGATTTTGTACGATTTCGAAATCCTGATTCAAATTTTCTTTTAGACGATGGTTTATCGCTTCGTTCGAATCTACAATAAAAAGTTGACCATAAGCTGGACTTTCATTTTGTGCAGCATATAATGCTGTATTAATCTGATAATATATTTGTCCTTGTATTTTGAAGCAGTATGGACCAGGTCGTCTATTTTGAAAATTAATTAAATTAGCGTTAAATGACGCAAATGAAAATGAAGTATTGTAACTATACGAATATGTTGTAAGAAATGATTAGATTTTGCATAATTTCCATCAAATAAAGCACGTAAAAATTCAGGGAATTCAGGTAGAGATTCAAGATATACTGCTCCATGATTGCAACAATCGTGAAATGAATTTCCTTTATTAGAAACTTTTTCAGCTACAAAATGTTTAGCATTGCAATGAATGCACAATACATCCATAGGTCCAATGTAATATTCAATTAAATCGTCATTTAATACTGTATTACTAATATTTAAATAAGATTGTTTTTTTTTACGTAATCGATAACGAGACTGATATTCTGCACATGTAACACGTTGTCTTATATTAACAGATGATGTACTGGCAATACAAATAGTATCAGATATTTGACTAACTATTAAATTATTTTTATTAATTACTGTTTTTACACTTTGCCGGCAATTATATTGATTTTGTGCTTTTCTTTCGCGACGTTGTTGAATTTTCTCTTCTTCTTCTGCACAACGTACTATTTTTCGTCTGGGCATTTTGTTAAAATATAAATAAATATATTATAATATAAATAATATTTTGCAATATTATGGAATACTTCTTAAAATCTCTTTTTTAAATATAAATATAATCTTTATATTGTACTTATATTTAAAAAAGAAGAAAAAAAAAAACAACAACGATTATAATTAGTTTTATTATCATCATTATTATTGTCATCATTATTATTCTCATTATCATCATTGTCCATAGTATCAACAGCATTAGCATTATCATTATCATCATCATCTATAGTATCAATATCATTATCATTATCATCATTATCTACAGTATTAATATCATCATCAAGAACATTATTATTGTCTTAATTTTTTATAAATTAATTTTTTAATCATATGTTAAATTAAAATTATTGATTTATTCTCATATACAATATATAATATAAATATAGTACATTAATTAATTTTTGATAAAATAATTTAGATGTAATTTATTTTATAATTTTGTCGTGTAATACAATCCCTTACATATACAATTATAATTTATATTATAGTTTAATATTATTTTTTATAATATTTTTTTTAAATACTGTTATTTTTTAAATAAACAATTAAATTATTTTAAGCTATATATTAAATTAAATATCCTAAATTTGTAGCAACTGCTGCTGCAGCAGCTACTGCCTTCTAAGCAACTGCTGTCTACCTAAAAAAAAATAGAGAGATATTAATATTTATATAAATATATTATATAATAAATATTATATAATAATATCAAGAGACACGGTAGTGTCTCGCGCCAAGTACGCGCGAAGCGAGACGCACCGTGACTCTTTTACGCGAACGCATGAGTTGCGAGTATCCGAGATTTTGAGATATCAATAACGAGTAAACGGATCAATTTCTAAGTAGGTTCGATCGATAGCTTGGGGTTTGATTTATAAATAAGAGTCTTTTTTTTCCGTTACGTGCCCTACCAGCGAAGATATTGCGATGCAAAGTTCAAATGTGGAAAATTTTTTTTTAAGAAACGTCCACGTCGGACAAAAATGGCGGCTGGTGTGTCACTTTCCCATTTTTGACACGAGATTGCACTCGTGCACTGTCGCAGTGCGTGACAGTTTTTTACAACCTAGAAAAGGATAAGTGTAAGTGTGTGATAGTCGTGACCGTTGCCGCGTCGTGACAGATAGTGAAATATATATAAGTATTGACCGTAAAGAGCTGATGCCGAGAGATCTTTAAGAAGGAAGGTGTATCTACAAAATCGTACAAACACGTACGTATATGCTGCCTTGTAAAAGTTGTCAAACTGTATGTTTACGCGAGCGTTACTTCTGTAGTAACTTACGATAATTCACTCGTTTACGCGGAGTAAATTATTGTAAGTTACTACAAAATCCCGTTTACGCGAAGGAAAATTCTGTTTACGCGAAGGAATTATCGTAAGTTTACTACGCTCGCGTAAACGTAGTAAG
>NW_020213531.1:0-7585 GCF_003070985.1 Temnothorax curvispinosus | reverse complement strand
GCGTTCGCTCTAGTCTCATCAGTCTTCAAATGTGTCGCTGCATATAACTTATCCGCACTATCCAGCTTTTCACGCAAAGCGTAATACTCTACACTGTCGTCGTGGTCACTTGTATTTGCCATCGTAATACCACGAGATGCTTCATTTGCTCTGGAGGATAATTTACGTCTGAGAGCCGCAGAGAATAAAGGCCATTGCACGTAACAAAGTTTTAGTCATAATAATCGTAAGGCCATATAAGAAAATAGACCAATCACACTCGATTATTCTTTGAGCTCAAGGAGAATAATCGACTGTGATTGGTCTATTTTCTTACAGTCTTACGATTATGACTAAAACTTTGTTACGAGCAATGGTCTTAAGCAGAGATGCTCTGCCCATAAACTTCGGCCCCTGCCGTAAGAGCACGCGTCCTCTCTCTTTTAACAGCAAGGACGCTTGCGTAACGCTTGCGTAACGAAAGAGAAGGAGAACGATTTATTTTTTTCGGTAAAAGGCAAAATAAAGTATGGCTAAAGTAAACTACTTTATTATTCGGTTAAAGTAAAACTAAACAATTTATTTTATACAAAATTAAATACTTCCTGGCATTATTGAGCTTTTGGCAAAATCACTGATTGATCTTTCATGATAAAAAAGTCGTACGCGCCATACTTTAATGCGTGTTGCATAAAGAGATAAACCTGTTTCTGGAACGAGTAGTGTCTTATCTTCATTAGTACACTGTAACAAATTTAATGTCAATGGAAGTCCACTCTAAATTTTGTGTTAAAATAACTCATTTATCATGTTATTTTTTTACATTTAGAAATGTTATATCGACTAAAAAATGTCGATATAACATTTCTAAATGTAAAAAATAACACAATGAATGAGTTATTTTAACACAAAATTTAGAGTGGACTTTCATTGACATTAAATTTTTTACTGTGTATGCAGGTGCCGTCATTCAGTGACTTTGCTATCGTGACGATAGTAAATTCTGGTGAACTTGGAGGTCCCCGAGGTCTCCAGGGAAGGACCAGGAGGTATGTCGGATTCTTACCGACTAATAAAACCCCCTATAGAATGACCTTACTCGGCGCATACTGGGAATCTGGCATCTCTACTTTCAGGGAGAGACTCGTGTCTGCAAATCGCGTAGATACACTGTCACGCGTGAGATAAGATAAATGCTAAATGCAATAATGTTTAGTGTTATGTACCCACACAGCAAAATATATCTCTAAGATATCTAGAAGATATCTGAATGACGGAATATCTGATTGCGCAAGATATCATGAGAATATCTTAAAGACATCTTCAAGTTCGTAAAAAGCTAGAGATAATTTCATCTCCAGATATGATATCTGATTCTGCATGTATATCGGATATCTATACCTCATTAAAAACAGATATGTTATATATAATATATATAATATAGTAATATTCAATATTATTGTATCTAGTATTAAATTATATATGCAATATTAAGGAATAAGTGTCAGGTGTCATATATAGAAAAGTCGTTCTTTACAAAAAATTATTTAATAAAACAGTTAAAAAAAATATATATAATTATATCTATCTCTCATACATGTTAATATCACAGCATATTATATAATATGATAATAAACTTTAGTGTCACATAAAAACACAAAATTAAAATAAATAAAGTTGTATAATGCAAAGCATATTACAATGCATTATATATAACTAAAATCTTTTTTATATTCTGTAGTATTACTCTGTGAGGAAAAATAAAAACACTATACATTCGTTAATTTTTTTTTAATGACATTATAGGCTACTATGACGAATCATCATCTGACTCTTTAACATAAAGAACTAGTTTTTTATTATTAATATCGGAAAGGTGCTTGTTACTATCATCTTCCACATCAGTTAAAGAAGCTTCACTTTGTTCACCTTTCATTCACTTTTATTCAAAATAGAGGTTTCTTCCGTTTCAGACATATGTTCATGAAGATCTGGATTTCTTTCATTCTGCTGCTTTGCTTCCCATCTGTCAAGAATAAAAAGAAATTAGAATTAACATAAACGAAAAAAGAGATTAATACAGTAAGTTACTTACGTTTTAGCTCGGCCAATTGACTGAAACTCTTGAAGAAACTCTTTGATACCTGTAATAACATCTTTCTCAGTAGCATCAGGTGACACCATTGTATCTATATGTTTAGTATGCCTAGTTGCACCTACACAGATAAGAATAAACATAATCAAAAAAGAAAAAACGATGAGCTATCATTATCTTAAAATTTTGCCTTACAAAACAGCTGTATACATAAGATTTGGTAATCACGACGCTTTTAATAACACAAAGTAAAAATTATAAATAATAAAATAACTTGCAAGCTTACAAATGACGGCAATCAGCAATCCATTAAAAAAACAAAATTGTCGTTTGCTTTTTCCTCCTTTCCAACTATATTTTGTTGCGAGAGTGCAATGGATGATTCTTCCCATGATTACCATCGTGATTTTTTTGGAATTTTTTCCACCTATTTTAGATAGATGCGAAATCTGAAAAAAGGGAGAGTGTGGAAACAATATTAGGTAAATGTACAGAGTATTAAAAGTCAGAGATATGTAATTAATTACGTCGATTGTGAAACACCACTTGTGCTACTATTGACTCTCTATGAATTCATAAAAAGGTTAAATTTGAAATTTAAAAAAGTGTGCAAATGAAAAGAAATAGAATATTTTTTAATGCATTGTGATCATTAGCTGTCTACTATGTTTATCGTCTCGGTGTTTTTCTCTGCCTGAGCGTTTGGGTTGTTCACCCGGCGGTGACAAAGTCTATGACTACGATAGACGTAAGAGCCTATGTTTCGTTCTTTGCCATCTGAATGTGCCGATGTAATCGCCACAATATAAATATACGATATGTGATATATATGACATATATATATATATATATATAGCTGAAATGTACTCCACTCTTTTTTGTTTTGCAATAATTTCTCGGTTCTCGGTGGTCTGATCAAGGCAAACTTTAGCTAAGTATATAGAAATCTTAAGGTGGTTCATGCAGTACTTGCAAGTCAAATAGGCAACTATTTTTATTACTGATAAATAAGTGTGATTTTTGTCCGTAAAAATCAGCATATATAATTAGATTTATTATTTATGACATCTTTATACGACCTTTACGTAATTAAAATATTGAGACAAAAGTCACATCTTTTTCTAGAGTTGTGAGCCGTGTGAATATATGTACAACAGCAGCGCGGCAACGAATAAATGCATGTTAAAATTATTTGGACATTTTATAACCTCATTGTATTGAAACTTGTATTTATTCAGTATTGCAGATCTTGATGCAACCTAATTTTAATTTTTTTCAGAAATGGACGAATATTTTTATTTCACCCTTTGCTTTATTCAGCGTCCAGAACATGGTAAACGAATGTTTTGAGATATGCGCTATACTCATCAGCTGACACATGCGACGATGCCAAGCTGCCGCTAATGCCGCTCGAGTCCAGCCGTCAGTTCCGTGTTGTCGATTTAGTCAATCGAAAATTACGTTTTATTAATATATGGTACGGTCAATGAACTCGGGCTTTCATCCAATATCTTGCAAAATGTTTATTGCATCGTTTCGTCAGTTTTTGGTTCGTTTATCTAGTTTTGAGTATTGCAATTTTTGCAGCATAAGCGCTTTAACCTCGTTTTTCGGATAAGGGTCCCCCCACCGCGTTAAATTGGCAAAGTTTACGGACATATATATCTCCGGAACCAATCGGTTAAAAAATCCAAAATTTTTCAGACACACTCGAGGAACGTTAATCTTTCATTTCATATTAAATTTTCCGGGCTAAGTATGTACATATGACCTAAATGCATGAACCACCTGAAAGAAATGGAATAAAAAATTAACAAAAGATGGCAGCATTATTAATAAAAAATTTTTAATAATAACCATTTTTTCTATAAATCTATATATATAAATAAAACAAAGTCGGGTTAGTTACACCATTTATAACTCAAGAACGGCTGGACAGATTTTGTATTAAGACCATATATAAAATAGGGGTAGAATTTTCCGGCGAGTGCTATAGAGTGTATAATTTTTCATTACCGGGGCGAAGCCCGGGTAACCAGCTAGTATACCATAAAGTAAAAGTATACCTCAAAATTTCACTTTCGTACATTTATTCAGTTTGTCAAAATATTTAAAACAGTGAGAACCAAAGTAGAACGCAGTCGATCGATAGATGCGCGAACACTTAATTAAATATTGAAAAAAAACGGTATGTCGCTTATGTCAAAATAAAGGGATAAAGCTGAAATTTACAGAGATTGTGCACTTATATATCCCAAAAACCTGTGTTAAATTTGCGATCGATTGTCCGACCCGTTTCTGAGATATTTGCTTTAAAAGTTACAAAAATTGTATATATATGTAATAGATATACATCCCATGTAAATATCATAATATGTATCTCTGCTCATGTACGGTAAAAATGAATGAAATTTTTATGGTACTTCTATGACATCGAGAATAGCAATTACGGTTTTTTAAGATTTTCTGTTTATATCTTTTTTCAATTTTTTAATGATTTATTTAAACAATATCAAGTACAAAAATGGGACAAAATTGCGATTTTTATTGGAGCCCCATAGTCAACGTAGAGTTCTCGACTTAGGGATCAGGAGCCTTAATTCTTAAATAGATAAATATAATAAAAAGTTTTTGAATTTATATTAAAAGTTTTAAAGGTAAAACTGCATAAAAGGTCACGTTTCACTGATTTTAACGCTACTTAAATATGTTGTAATGGAGGTTCTTCTGAGTAATTCTTTGCAAGAAAAAAAGTAAATGGCGTCCTCTTTATTTTCTGGCAAAGAATTACTCTGAAAAATCTCTCATACAACATATTTAAGTAACTTTGAAATCGGTGAGATGTGACCTTTTATGCAGTTTTACCGTTTTAAAATTCAAATATTTATAAATTTATATCTAAATCATAAATAATTACAAGAAATACTTAAACATCTTGATTTTATTTCTAAAGGGTTTTGTGAAGATGCAAGGAATCTATAACGAATTAGTAGATTTTATTGGAATGTTGGACAATTTGAGTCACGAAGCACAGAAGAATGAACAGAACACGAGAAGAACCTTGGAAATATCTACGAGACAAATGTCGATAACGCGACGTGATTCGGAATTATCGACCGCGAGTTCCATTGTAAGATAAACCTTATCTCTCGCCCTTTTTAATTAAAAAACGGGAACCGTCAAAATTTTTCATATATAAAATTTGTTTAACACAAATACATTCGTAACGAGACAAAATAATTGAAAAAAGTATATTTATATGACATATGTTCGCGCTAAAGATAATTAATACAAATTTAGTTACTGATTAGCAACTAACAAAGTAAATTTAAAAAAATTCCCGAAGAGTATGCTATAACCAGAGAAGTTAAGTGGTTCCTAAATATTCGTTAATTTTCTTAACATATTGTTTTCTTAATATTTTTTATGATCATAGCGCGACTATCTCTATCGAGCTGCGTCCGTTGCAAAAGTCAAGTAATTAGATTGTTATTTTGTTTTCGCGCAGCATTCGGACATTGGCGATTCGGATTATGCGGAGAACAGCTCGGAAGCCGAAATAATAGCACGCGGCCAAATGTCTGGCAAAGTGTACAAGAAATATTTCCATCACGGCGCAACTACTTTACCCTGTTCATATTGCTGCTGCTCTTCGCCATCAGTCAGGTTGCAACAACAGGGAATGATTATTGGCTCTCATATTGGACCCACTTGGAGGATGTTAGGCGCATTGAAAACTCTAGTCAGGCCAAACAGTTCGCAAACATGTACAACGATAGTTTCCTTGGGTCGATCTTCACGCTGAACCCAGACGGCCTGCTCAGTACTGTGGATGCTATATACGTATACACATTCTGCATCATCGCCTGTATTGCTACCACTTTGCTTCGCAGCTTCCTCTTTATGAAAATCTGCATGAAATCGAGCTACAACCTCCACAATTCCATGTTCTCCAACCTGTTGCAGGCGCGCATGTCATTCTTCCACACTAATCCTTCTGGTGAGCAATAATCGCAAGATTACAATAGGCAAAGGAAATTGTTGCTCCAAAAAGAAATTTTGAAGAGTTTACAAATTTTTAAATCCGGAAGAAACAAGACTGACAAATTTTAGTCGAGTTTGAATTTGTCGGGTGGTTTTTATTTTTCTCCTTATTCATAAAGAGCTATGATGCGGGACGATTGGCATAGATCCTTCTTCGAATATTTATAGTGTCAGAAATGTAAATCATTGAAACAACGGTTTTAATTCCCAGATGTTTAAGCCTTGTTTAAATTTATAGGTTTTTTGTTCCAGGGAGAATTTTAAACAGATTTTCGAAAGACTTGGGCACCGTAGACGAATACCTGCCCAAAATTATGTTAGAGGCGTTTCAAGTGGTTTTCACAATATGCGGTGTATTAACCATGGAGGCTATAATTAATCAATGGATGCTGATACCGATAGCAGTACTGGTCATCTTGTTTTACTTCGCGACGATATTCTACCTGAAAATCGCTCAAAACGTCAAACGTCTCGAAGGCGTAAGTAAGTATTGGAACAATATACTATTTATTAGAAAGAACGAGACGGAATACGCACGACTCATTTATTTCTTAACTCCTAGATTCTGTTTGACTTTTGCCATCAAACTTGGATCTGTATGTTCTCACGCAGAATTTGTAAGTTCCAGTTTAAATTTGCGTTTGCGTTTTCAGCCAAAAGCCCGTTATTCTCACATGTGAATGCTACGCTGAACGGCCTACCGACGATTAGAAGCGGCGGCGTCGAAATCGAGAAGATGATGCGAAAACAGTTCGACATGTTGCAAGACCATCACAGCGGCACGTGGTACCTCTTTATAACAAGTTCGGCAGCCTTCGGTGTCTTTACGGATCTAATTTTGTGCCTGTTCCTCGCCTTGATTTGCTTCTCCCTAGTATTGATGAATGAGAATGGTAAATTATAATTATTTAAAACATTCTTCTTGAAGATTAAGGGCCATTTCGACCAAATTCTGATCCAATCGACGATTGGTCATTTCCAATGGACTAATCAACGATGACGTTAATCGGAGTTTGGTTGAAGTGGCCCTAAATAGTTTTCACAACTTCGAAATATTTGGAGAAGATACAAAAAGCTACAACAAATTAATAGAATCTTTTGGGATTTAAGCTTTAGTATGAAGATTCTTTATTTCTGCGGTGTTGGAAAATACATTTCGACGATCGTGAGGAATCATTGAGCTATTACTAATTTTTTCGTTTATCTTCATGATACAGACAGTGTAGAGGACAGTAAAGTAGGTCTGGCAATATCGCAATCGATGATTTTAATCGGTCACTGGCAATATGGCATAAAGCAGTTTTCCGAGACGATGTCGCTGATGACCTCCGTAGAAAGACTACTCCAATACACGAATCTTCCCCAGGAGGGTTCCATTACCTCGGACGATCCGCCGCCGTCTACATGGCCGTCCCAAGGACAATTGATCTTGAAGAACGTCAGCATGAAGTATCACAGTGACGATCC
>NW_020213530.1:0-1597 GCF_003070985.1 Temnothorax curvispinosus | reverse complement strand
TAGTATATAAAACCATATATGACTATATAAAGTTTATACTTAAAGAGATTTAGCCATATAATATTGTTCAAGATTATATTTCTATTTCTTATATGACCATAAGTAGGTAAGCTATGGGCATTCCCCGCCGGGGATCTGTGGGGAAGTGAGGGGCGGGAGGGGGAACCGCGGGCGAGGGGGAAAACCGCGGGCAGGGGGAGGGGGAAACCGCGTTTCGGGCGCCGCGAAGAGGGGGAGGGGAAAACCGCTTTTACGGGCGTCGCGGGGGTGGGGGAGGGCGGAACCGCGTTTTTCGGGCGTCGCGAGGGAGGGTAGAGGGAGGAACCACGTTTTTCGGGCGTCGCGGGGGAGGGGGAGGGGGGGTTCGCGTTTTCCGGCGCCGCGGGGCGAGGGGGTCCGCGTTGTCCGGCGCCGCGGGGCGAGGGGGTCCGCGTTTTCCGGCGCCGCGGGGCGACCGCGTTTTCGCCGCGCCGCGGAGCGTTTGCGTTTTCGGGCGCCGCGGGGCGAGGGGACCCGCATTCGCGTTTTGCCGCGCCGCGGAGTCCGCATGCAACGGCCGTGCCGGGCCGCGTGACGTCACACGGCACGCTCCCGTTCGCGTTATCTCTCCCTCGTAGATGTTTCTCCCCCGTCCCCCGTTCGTCTTCTCGTTCGCGCGGTCTCTTTCTCTCGCGCGCGGTCCCTCTCGCTCCCGGCCCCCGTTCGCGTTCTCGCTCGTGGCCCCGTTCGCGATCTCTTTCCCTCGCGCGTTCTCGTTCAGAAATTATGCGAAAACTATTAAATAAAGACAGCTTAACAAAAGGGAACGGTAAATAAAAAGGAAAAAATTTTTTAACAACATTATATGCATTTATTTATCATGTAGCATTATACACAATAGTATCCAAAGCGTTATACACAAATGTATCCAAAGCGTAGGCTAATAATTCACAATCAATAATCGAATTTTTATCATAAAATTCACGCAAGATTGTAACTGTGTTACATTTATCGGTGATACAATTTTGACGTAAAATTGTTACAAATTGTTTGAATTTTTCACTTACGCCTTGAACATTTTGACATAGTTGAAAATACACATTCTCGACGCAACGTTCTAGTTCGAACAGGAAGAGTACAGTTGACGGTTTCATGTACAAGCTGGTGCCGCACGACGTCAATTTTAAAATATCTGCGTCACGTATTTTAACAAGCTCCAGATCTCGAAACGTTAACGATGATGGTGCCGATGACTGCACGAGTCGCTGTATATCTGCACGTTTTTTGATGAATGTCACCCACGTTGCATGTGGTAGAATTATCCGATTGCCTCGGTTATCGCCAATAAGTATATCCGCAGAGGACATAGGACCCGCGTTGATTCCAACATCCAAAAATTTATACGCTGTTGATGTCAAGGCAAATCTTCTTCCCAAAATACGTGGCGTGTAGCGGGGTTTATCAAAACTGAAAAAATACAATTATATGTTCATAAAAGTTTTTTTTGCACAAGTATATATGAAAATTAGCGGTACTTACTCATTGTGCTGTTTCTCGCACGTTTCGTCCTGAATCGGAACGTAGTAGTTCGCACCATGAATGTTCATCGTATCTGGAG
>NW_020213529.1:0-4438 GCF_003070985.1 Temnothorax curvispinosus | reverse complement strand
GTTGAGAAACTAAGCGAGTGTGAGGGACCCAACCGTACGAGTACCTCCGCTGACCATATGAAGCCATGGCCGAAACATCGAGGGATAGACTTAAACATTGACGAATTGACGGATTATGACACTGAAGACTATATCCAAGCATCGGACGGCATCGAGGTCGATGCCGGTTGTCGAATGGCCGAGTGTGGGAACCGGGAATTTTCCGCGGTTGGCAGCGCCGAGAAACCGGAAGAAGAAGCGAGCTTTGAGTAGAGAGGAGAGGGGAGAGTCAGTTGAGAAGGAGAATCTTCCGTGAACGGTCACGCCATTGCGCTTTTATCTGTATCGAATAAAGTCTCTTTTACCAGTGAACTTCGTATCCTGATTTCGGATCCTACATATCTGTTGTAATTTCAATTTTTACATTTTGTGATCTTGTTACAGCAAATCAATTTAATAGAATGTTTTTATTGTATAGAAATGTTCAATGATATTTCTTGTTTATTTTCTTTTAATTGAAAGTAATCCTCTTTTTCTTCTTATATATTTTAATTTTCTTAGATTACATAAAGTTAGGCATTGTAACATGCAAGAGCATACGTATAACAATATACAAATATATACACAAATAGATGGGACTTCCGGTTCCGGAACATAGAAGGTGACAGGTGTGAACATAGCGGAGATAAAGTGATAGAAAAGTGCGACACAGAAAGGGTGGGAGAGAGTGAGAGTAGCGGGACGGCAAGGGATGGAGGTGTGAGACGGCGGAGGAGAAAGAGTTAAGCGGGGGCGAGATCGGTTAAAAGGTGAAAAGTGAAGAAAGTGGCTGGAACGAAGTGACAGTTGAGGCATAGACGGTAAGTAACATAGAGAGGCGACAGAACGTAGGAAAGAGGCGCGAAAGCGGGCATAGACTAGCTCAGTCATAGAAGGGAAGCTCGGATATAGAAGGAATAGTAGGACGTGCACGCAGCCATAGGATACAAAAAAGAAAGAGGGATAGGCAAATCAAGAACAACGGATGGATAAAGAGAAGGAAATAGAATCAGAAAGTGCACAACAGGGAGATAAAGGAAAGAAGGGGGAAGGCGAAGGCGAGAAGAAAGCGAGAGGCAGACCAACGAAGGCGGAGGAGTTAGCCAAATTGAGAAGAACGGACAGTACAGGATCGGTCAAGGAATTCTTTCAGAAGAGTGAGAAAAGGAAGAGAGAAGAAGAGGTGGAGGAAGCAGCGAATGCGGAGAAAAAAATTCTAAAAGAATTTAACGCACAAAGAAGGGTCAACAGATCACCGCCGCCCAAAATCAAAAAAGAAAAGCAGGGAAAAGAAAATATGGCGACGGAAGAATTACTGGAGAAGGTTAAAGAAATTTTGAAGAAAATGGAGGAACAAAAGGGAGAAAAAAAGAAAGATAAGGAGGAACAAAAGAAAAAAAGGAAAAGAGATAAAGAGGAAATAAAAAACGAAATTAGGGAACTGAGGGAGGAATTGAGGAGAAGCGAGGAGATATGGGAAAATCAAAGAAAGACCCTGGAAGGAAGAATTAAGAATTTAGAGGAGAAGGCGGAGAAGATAGAAGTAAACATGTCAATGAGTGAGGGAGGGGAGATAATAAGGAAAATGAAAGAGATAGAAAGAAATATGGAGATGGCAGAAAGAAGAAGGAGAGTAAACATAATTGTAAGAGAAGAGAAAACAGGAAATGAAAAGGAAAGAAAAGAAAAAACCGAGAAGTTGATAGAAGAAATAAATAGAGCGAAAATGGCCATCGAGGAAGTACAAAAAATTGGACATGGAGAATTTAAGATGAAAGTCCTGAGATGCAGAAATTGGGATAACAAACGAGAGATAATGATGAGAAAGAAAGAGCTAGGAAAGAAGTATGGCTGTTTTCTGAATGACGACCTTACTAAAGAAGAAAGGCAGATACAGAAAGAGTTAAGAAAGATAACAAGGGAAAAAAGGGAGGCAGGAAAATGGGTAACGGTCGGTTACCAAAAAATATGGGAGGATAATAAGGAATGGAAATGGAACGAAAACAAAGAAGCGCTAGAAGAAAGGGATCACTTTCGCAGATAAGAAAGAAAAGAAGAAGGATAAAGAAGGGCTAAGCATGATGAACGAGAGAAGGAGGGAAGAGATACAAGAAAGAAGACAGGAAAGGTCCAAGGAGATAGAAGAAAAGCGGAACACACCAGAAGAAACCAGAAAGGACGAAGAAAGTATAAAGGAGGTAGATGAGGAAAATATTAGAGGAAACAGAATAAGGGAAGTCGAGGGATAAGAGAAAAAATATATAGGAGAAGAGGAAAGAAACGACGGGGAGAGTGAAGAGACGTGGAAAGTAGCCTTTTGGAACGTAGCTGGTTTAACAAACAAGGATAAGGACTTCTGGGAAGGGATAAAAGAATGGGATGTGATTGTGATGATGGAGACTTGGACTGATGAGAAAGGATGGGAGAAGGTGAAGGAGAAGCTACCGAGAGAATATAGATGGAGAGTACAGATAGCAGCCAAGAGGAACAAGAAAGGCAGAGCGTGCGGAGGCATGTTGCTAGGAATAAGGAAAAGCATAGAAGAGATAAAGGAAAAAAGGGAGACGGAGGAAGAAAGAAAAATCGAAGGTAAGATAAGAATAGGAGAGGAAGTATGGAGAATAATAGGAATCTATGTAAACAACAATATAGACGAGAAACTAGAAGGTCTGAAAGAAAGGACAGAGGAGGGGGAAAAAGGAGTAAGGACCATAATAGGAGGTGACTTTAACGCGAGAACGGGAGAGGAAGGAGGATGGTAAGAGGAAATCGAGCGAAGAGAGGAAAGAGGGAGGAAGTCTAAAGATAAGAAGATAAATAAAGAAGGCAAAAAGTTACTGGAGTTTATCGAGGAGAGAGGATATATGATATTAAATGGAGGCACAAAGGGGGACGAGGAGGGAGAATATACATACACAGGGGGAAGAGGTGAGACAGTCATAGATTACATAATAGGGGACGAGGAGGTTAGAGAAAAGGTAGAAAGACTGGAAGTAGGAGAAAGGATAGATTCGGACCATCATCCATTAATACTATGGGTGAGGGGAAGCTCAAAGAGAAGGCAAAAGAGGAGAGGAACTAAAAAAATGAAAAGAAGGGGAGTATGGAATGAGGAAGGAAAGACGCAATTTAAGGAGAAGTTAGGCGCGATTGAAGGAAAAAGAGACCTGCAAGAGGAAATAGAGGAAGGAACAAGGAAGATAAGAAGGGTGATTGAGGAGAACGAGGACAAGAATGAAAGAATGACTATCAAGAACAAAAGAGGGTGGTGGGACGAGGAATGTACGGAGAGCAAGAGGGAAGTGAGGAAAGAACTAAGGAAATGGTGAAAAAGGAAAGAAGAAGCAGAAAGATACAGAGAAAGAAGGAAAGAATATAGGGAAATGTGTGATAGAAAGAAGAAGGAGGAGAAAGAAAGAATGATCAGAGAGATTGGAGAAGCGAAAACGGAGGGAAAGGTATGGGAGTTGATAGGCAGAGTAAGGAAGAGAAGAAGAAGGGTGAATGAAGAGATAAAACCGGAAGAGTGGAAGGAGTATTTCATGGATCTGATGGGTGGAGTGGAGAACAGAGTGGTAAAGGGAGAGGGAGACAGAAGCAGACAGGAGGAAGAAGAGATAGGACTAGAAGAGATAAGAAACGTAATAAAGAAACTAAAGACGGGAAAAGCAATAGGCAATGACGGGATACCTAACGAGGCATGGAAGTACGGAGGAGAAGAAATGGTGAAATGGATATGGGAGGTATGCAAACGTGTCGGGAGAGGTGAAGGCTGGCCGGAACAATGGAAGGAAGGGGAGATAATCCCATTAGTTAAAAAAGGAGAAGGGCGAGAGGTGAAGGACTATAGAGGAATAACCATCATGTCTTCGATGTACAAAATCTACACGGCGGTACTAGCGGAAAGAATAAGAGAAGAAGTAGAAACGAAGAAATTGATCCCCGATAATCAAACGGGATTCAGGAAAGGAATGGGAACGATGGATCAAATATTCGCTTTGAATTACCTGGTGAACAGACAAATAGGAAAAGAGAAAGGAAAGATGACAGTGTTTTTTGTGGATCTGAAGGCTGCCTTCGACTCAGTGGACAAAAGAGTATTAATAAAGGCAATGAGAGAAAGAGGAGTGAGACAAGGACTGATAGACAGAGTAGAGGAAGTATTGAGGGAAACAAA
The DNA here is from genome assembly GCF_003070985.1 of Temnothorax curvispinosus. Taxonomy (NCBI): domain Eukaryota; kingdom Metazoa; phylum Arthropoda; class Insecta; order Hymenoptera; family Formicidae; genus Temnothorax; species Temnothorax curvispinosus. The sequence continues at coordinate 243 of NW_020213529.1, read as the reverse complement.
GAGCAGAGTAGGGAAAGGAGGAGAGAGTGATGGTCAATTTTGGACGGCGAAAGGCCTGAGACAGGGATGCCCACTAAGCCCAATATTATTCAACCTATTAATCGCAGACATAGAGGATCATATAAAAAAAGGCGGATGGGGAGGAGTGAAATTAAGAGGCGAGAAAATATACACGCTAATGTATGCAGATGATATTGCACTGCTGGCAGAGGAGGAGCAGGACATGAGATCGATGATAAGCAG
>NW_020213528.1:0-19317 GCF_003070985.1 Temnothorax curvispinosus | reverse complement strand
TATATATATATATATATATTGCACGCATGTCCGACCCAGCACAGGAACTTTTACAGTCAGGTAAAGCGGCTAGTGGGTGAGGGGATTTTGCCTTCCAGGAAAAACGCTTATGGCTTACAGCTAATGCTAGGCTTATTGAATTAGAAATCGCCTGTCTTATAACTCTACGGCAAAGTAGGATTGGAATTATTTTCTCTAGTTGAAACTAGCGATCCTTCGGTTTAATGATACTATTAGGTATCATTTATTATCAATACATTCATACTTATAAGATCTTTTTTTAATAAGAAAGGAATTCCACATCTATTTTCTCCTTTTCTTTTCTTTCGCCTCTTTCCTTTCGTGCCGTTGAAGTTGCTTTTGAATGAAATTTTGAGGTATACGATAGCCTCTTGCATATGCGCCGTGGAATGAGATCATGTTGTTTTTGTGGCGTGAGCCGACAGTTAATATGTTTAGCTTCACGCGCCGTTGCCATGTCTCTTCTTAGCCACACGTAGGCCGCAACGCATACGAACGCGCGGAGAGACCCGCGAGGCAATGACGCAAGCCGTACGCTCGCATATACTTCGATGAACGAGCGCATGAGCAAGATAGACCGATAAAAAGAAGCGGACGAGGCCTCGTAAATTTCCACGATTCGCGCCACCGGCAGAAACCAAGGATGCCGACAAATTCTCTCTCGCAGTTCTCTGAAGAGGCACCCTACTCTATTTCCAAGAATCACGGCGGCTATTCTTGTGCGCATCACGATGAGGCCTGCTTTTGAACACGTCCGCCGTGCAGCAAGAAGGCACCTGCCTTCTCGCGTGGATCGGCCTTCGTGTAGTTATATAGGCACGACTCATCGCTCAAGTATTTCACTACCTGCGTCCATGAAACAGAGAGATCTTCCTGTCGATGCGCTACGTAAGCAATTGATAGTAATATCAATTGCATCGCAATAATGTTAGATAATCTATCGAACAATTTATGAAATTTTTCAGTTAATTACGCTACGGTTAGAGTAATCGCATGGTTATAGCTACTTTACATGCTATTTTTTGCATTTTTTTATCCATCTATTCCTCCATGTCTTATCTTTCGCATTATAACAAACAAATGAAAGTATTCGCTGAGAATAATATCGGTGACAAGTATCATAAGGAAAACATCGAGGCAGCAGCAGCAGCAGACCGGCAGTCGCCTAGTGCGGCTGGCACGGCTCGTCGGATTTGTCCTTGGGGCCGAAGGTAGGCGCAGCACGAAGACAGAGGACGTGGCAACATAGCAGGCGCCCCCTCTTTTGTCCGCCGGCCGGTCTTGCCAGACAGGGTGTCGCCAGCTCGGTCGGCCTGGTCGTCCGGGTTAGCGCGGGGGACGAGGAAAGGGAGAGAGCTTGACGGAGAAGGAAGAAGGGAGAGTTTACGTATATGTATATGCGTCTGTGTGCGATAGAGCAGGCACTAAGAGGGAAGAGACGTGCCATAGGGGGAATCGTTCGAGCGGTGGACATAGGAGAGACGAGACGAGAGGGACGAATGCAGCTCGCAGCTCGTATAGCCCGTAGAGAGATCGTTGTGTGCGTATTATAGGATCGGTCATGGACCTACATTCACGCAGGCCAGGCATGTTTGAAAACTCGCGTTCTTCTGGAATGTGGCTTGCGGAGCCCCCTTCGGCAACCTCCCTCTTTTCTCCTCACACTGCCGGCCCTGCAAGTCTCTCCTCGACGCGGTGGACGTTGCTCGGACGCCTACCTACGCCCTCTCCTTGCTCCGCCGTCCTTCCACCTTCCACGATTCCCCGTTTACCCGTCGCATCGGCCGCGGCCACCAGCTTGGCGCCCCAAATAGTCGCGTAACCAAAGACGCGCCTCTGGCCTGGCTTGGTCGCGCCAGACTTCTCGGCGCCCAAATGATGTACGTCGACCATTTCTGTCTCTCTTCTTCCCTCGCGCTCGCTCACGCGCGGCGTGTTATAGCCTTCGCTTTCCGCGATCTCCTTCCACGTACTTATGCACAGACACGGCCGATGGGAAGGAGATTCTATAGAAATAATAAAGAACAACGAGAAAAAAAAAAAGATAGATAGGTCAAGTCTCTATTTACCAGTGTTCCACATGATATTTTGCCTTCGACCCAATCCTCGTGTGGTCATTACGTATCTAAGTCGAACAACAAGAATTAATGGAATATATATAAATGCGCAATAAATATAAAAAAAGAAACAAGATAAACGTTTGCAATTCGCAGCGAAAATCACATTCGTTTGATTTACATAGATGAAAGGATCAAGCCCGTTGGCAAAAACGAGACTGACGGTCGCCTACAAACGCTCAGCATCGTGTGGGCGATAGATCAAATCTGATCTCAGAATCGTGTTAAGTTTTGGTGGCAAGTTGGCCGTCGTTCAAAAATTCGCGTTATTCTATCCTTGTATGTTTCGCGCTGTTGATCGCTGTTGCCAGAACTTGTTTCGCGCATTTAAACATACATTATTCCCCACGTCAAATTCTACTTGTAATATACATGTTATTAATTCCTCCTGTTTCGCAATCTTTCAGTTATCCGTTATTATTTGTCGACGTTACGTATAGGTACAGGTGGCGAAGCAGGCTGTCGCTGCGTTTCTGATTCAACGATATCTGGCATTCTATTGCGTTTTCGTCATACACACAAGGTTTCCGCGTATTACGCTTTGTATTTATAGTTTTTGCGAATATTTGCGTTTTAAATTGGCATCGCGCTTATAATTCCCAGAGTACAGTCGCTCAATAACAGCGGATTGGCCGCGGAAAGAATTCGTGAACTATGACACGTTGCGAACGTAAGAGTGCGATAAGCGATCATGGCCATTGGAGAACAACTGTATATATGCGCACACTCATCTTTTATCCAGAATAAAGAGCGGCCATTCGGTGAATTCGTAGTCGTACTGTTTATAAGCTAAACTTATTTATGTGCATACTAACTGGCAGAGCGATACGTACACATATGTCGTACACACACACACACACACACATGCAGTCGCGTTAATGCATGCGTGCACACATGCGGCGTGTATTACGTGTTGTATATGCGTGTATAGCGTCGAATCTAATCATATAGCAGGGACGGATCGACTAAATATTTGTACATTTTTTTCAACCAAATTAGACAGTTTGTGTTCTGGTAATCCCGAATGGAGAGAACATTTTAGAACATAAATGTTAATAAGGATCTAACAGCATAATAATAATGGTTATTTGCCAGTTCTTTCGCTGTTTGAACGAATTGTTAAAACAATTAACAATTCGCAAGGTTTTATAATCTACATTATATTTTCGCAACTATAAAAATATGTACTTATATTGGTTTATAATAATAAATGACCGCTTTCCAAGCTGAGAAGCATTGGACAGGTACAATTTTCAATTCACAGACTAAATTACTAAAAGACGTCGTAAAGACGTCTTTAAGATGTTTAGACACGTATGTCTAAAAGTTACCTTAAAAATGTCTTTATGACGTTTTTTAGACATGCATGTTGTTTATCCAATTCATAAAATTACTGGATTACTGCACTAGCGTCCCTGATTATGCAACGCGTATAGATTAAATGTTGCGCGTTCGGTCGGGTTGTTGCATGTGCCATGTGCCATGCCAACGTGTAGAAATACACCTTCGTCCGTAGGCGGTCGTGCGATGGCGCCTACTCGCGCGCATACCTACCTACCTGTAGCCCCCAAACGGGCTAACCTCGCACTCCTCGCTCCTCGCAGGCGGAGTCGCTCTCCGCAACGGCCGCACGAAACTCTCGTTTCACCGAGATTCCTCCGTCCGTGCGTCACGAAAGAGATACCGCCCGTCTCTCGACGCGTATCCGCTCCGCTCGTGTCGTGCGCAGCCGGTAGCCGCTGCCGCTGCCGCAAAAGCGGACACACGAGAAGCGAACGAGTGAATCTCGGCGGACAGACGGATGGACGGATTGGTCGATGCGACCGCGGAAGAAATTCCGCACAAACGGTGTGAAGAAAAAACCTTATCACGCGAGTGGGCAGTGGGCATTCGACATGACACACGTACGCACACACGAGAGAGCGGTGCAACATCGAGCCGTCGATGATCGGTATTTACGACGAGTCCGATACACGGACGCACGGCATGCACGCACACGCACTAACCTTTATCTTATCATTGGCGAAGGCGGATCGAGGTTGACTGGGTTGTTTGCTATAGTATCAAGACTCGACGATTCAATGCGCATTGACTAACGCTCTCGCTTTCTCTCTCTCTCTCTCTTTCTGATCTTCCTACCAAGAAGGCAAGAAAGTAGAAAATTCCACGAGGGTGAAACATACCCCCACAATTTCGACCGCGAACGATTCACGACGCGATTGCGCGAAACGCGCCTGCATCACCTGTACCTGCATGCGCTGCATATCCCTTCGGACAGCGATTTACTTTATCGGCCGAACAATTAAAAAAAATGATACACGCGGTAAAAAGATGCTGTTTTATCCGTGGGACACGTTATCGATGCATGTCTCTGAAACAAATCGGCCGATCGATACTCTTGCGCCTTGCGCAGAAATAGCCGTCTAATGTATAAAGGGTTTCTAAAATCTACGAAGGATTTTAAAAAACCCTTCAAAGCCCTTTATTCATATGAAAAAAGTGACGAAATAAATCTGACGAGTATATATAATTAAATAACAAACTAAATAAATAAACTAAATTACACTAATTTTATTTAATTCTGATAAAGTGTTTAAAAGAAAATAAGCTCAAAACAACGATGAAATCAGAAATTTGAAAAAAACCACCTTTCGAGGATTTTTGTGTAACATTCATAGCGTTTATTTTAGTATAAAAAAAACAAAATTAGTAGCTATAGTTATACAGGGTGTTCCACACCCTGTATGTGTGTGTGTGTGTGTGTGTGTGTGTGTGTGTGTGTGTGTGTGCGCGCGCGCGCGCGCGTGTGTGTGTGCATACACTGAAAGAAAAGTATTTGGTATTTACAATTATAATTGCTCAGTAAAATAATTATAATTGAGGTTCTAATTCTTATTATGATTATTTTGCTATAATCTATAATATTAGTAAAAATAACCCCCTATATATGCATAGATCCTTCAATTATAGTACAATCTTTCCTATATTTACTATACATAAACCACAGGTTATAGTAGTGTATAAAACCACCCACAGTACGCATGTTTAAAATAAGACATCGTAATGGCCGTCCTTAAAATGTCTTTTAGACAAAAAATGTCTTAAAGATGCTTTTATGACGTCTCTTAGCATGCGTGCTGTCTGAGCATGTTCATATACATGCATGGGACCGTATTCTCGAGCCTGCCCTAATGATTTTCGTATGCGACTTTCTATTTGAAAAGCATTGAATTTCGCATGCGAGTTTCATGAAAACGATTCGAGAATAGGGCCCATGGTTGAATAAATGCATATATTAAAGCTATATGTAGCTAATGCATATGTAGCTATATGTAACAATAATGTAGTACTGAGTCAGTTATAATTGGCATTGTTAAAATAACTATAAAAATGTAGTTAATGGTAGCACCGAAAATAACTAAAAATAACTAAAATTGTGGTATCTGCAATTATTTTTTCTCTCAGTATATATATATATATATATATATATATGTTTGTATGAACTTTTTTGCTTGTTTTTGGGTCCCGAATCACCTCCCGAAGTGGAGTAAGCGATTTTTCGGACACCTTGTATATATATACATGTATGTATACATTATAGTATATATATTGATGCGCTTTTTGATTCTGCGGTTTAATCGTCGCTGCGTTGGACTTTTAATTTAAAAAAAATGAAGATATATCTTGTTTTTATATATAAATTTTTAAAAATATAACTTATTTGGCCTTTCTTATTTGGTCATTACAAAAGATTTTAATCCATTGACAAAATAGATTGAGAACCTCTAGTCTAACGTTACAAGAGTCTGGACAAGATACGTGAACAGAAAGAATGTAACAACTTTATAATTGTGAAATACGTATTGGCAAAAAATAAACGTTAGCTCGTGAAACTGTAATTCTTGAGTGTACGAACAAGTAGAGTGTAAGAACAAGTAATTCTTTTTGTGTTTACGTATTGAAATCTGTAATCATGTATGAAAGACGAACATTATCGAGTTTGGAAAAACGATTTATAAGGAGCTCGCGTTTCTCGATGCGTTATTTAAACAAACGTAGTTGCTCTACTTAAGTATGTCAAACGATATCGTTCTATAATTACTCATCGCAATAATAAACGTACACACACGTGCACCGTCGATATAAGGTTTCTATATTTGGATCGATTAGTCACTAGTTTGGCGTGATGGTTTCTTGGCGCTCGACCAGCCCCATGATTTATTTACATGGGAAAAGTTGTAAAATATCAGTTGATCGACAATCGGATTTATCTTCAATGCATTGAAGTCTGGAACGCGTGATCCTTGATATATTTTCTGTAGTTTCGAAGTTTTTGTAAATAACATTTAATTTACTCTTACGGTGTTTTTTTTTAAATAAGAAAACGCGTCTTTATTTTTTATTCGCCAGAAGTTGACCCTGCGGGCACACTATCACTCTCGGCAAACAGCTGCAAATAAATATGGTCACAAAAGAAGAAAGAAGGATTCTGTCAAAACTGATCTGAGTTTAATTACTGAAACATTCGCGTATATAAATAGGGTACAAATATATGTGATTGATGTGTATTGATGGGTATGTGTGTTCATTTCTGAATGTCTACTGCACAGTCCGACTTAATAATATATATATAAATATATACATTTTGTAAATTGTTTTGTATACCATAAGGAGTCACACTCGTAAGCATTTCTAAATAAATAACCGTTTTAATGCAATATAAATCTAATAAAAATTTCAATAATTCTAATAAGAATGTGTAATTTACTACGATTCTTTCTCATTAAAATGTATTCTGTGAATTTAAAGAATTTTTCATGAAATTCAATTATTAATGGAGCTATCTTTCTTAATCCTCTCCTGTCGTCCCTTTGATTTAAAAAAATGTTCACAATTTTGATTGTGACCCCTTTAAAGCAAGCACCTTAACCGGAAGTCTTAATTTACTCCACTCAATTCGGGCTGTTTATGAATTACGTAACGTTTCCAGAATAGGAAAAACCCGTAATACCAAATTGATATGTCGCCATATTTTAAACAAATGGATACGTATTTATCGTTTATTTTATAAATTAACAATTAACTGTAAAGAAATGAATTGTAAAATTTACTTTTACGGAGCGAACATTTTCGAATCGAATGGTCTTACGGACGTTAATGTGTTTCTCTCGTCTCAATATTTACGCCATATTATTAACAAAATATTTACATATTTATTTTTAAAACGGAAATAAGGATTTTATTTTCAAAATAGATACTTGCGTACTCATTCATTATGGCAGTGATTTGAAGAAATGAGAAGAGCGTTCAGCAAGATATTTATAAAGCGAGTTTACTAATTGAGTGGAGTTGATAAACTGGGAGAAAATATCATTGTCCTTATAGAACTATTCGGCAACTTATCTCACCGATAGTACATTGTACCTCGAGTATTTCTTGCTTTAACACTCTGAACGCACACGGCTAATATTTCGAGGGCCCTCGAGCTTCGGAAACACGCAGAAGACTATCTACACTTCCAGTAACCGAATGCCCGAGTGCTTCTCTTCTCTCATTAGTTCTAGTACCAGTACGAGTTTAACGAGTAGAGGTACTCTCGCTTGTAAGTCTCAAAAGAGCTTTAGCGGCTTCTCGCAAGCGGTTGGTACTTTAAGACATTTTCTCGGCTATCAATATCACCGTTATTTAGCTAATTGCAACACTAATTAATCGCTATATCAATACTCTTATTGGAAATAGAATTCTCGTGCACAAGAATAAAGTTAGTCGTAAAGTTCTTTCGTTCTTTTTTTTTCCGTAAAAGATACGAATCGCTTCGAAAAACCGCTAAATCCGAGAAAATATTTTCTCGGTCATTCCTTTTTTTTCCTTCCTTCGTCTATGCTTACATGCTTAATCGCTATCTTAACGCTATTTGTATCATTAAAAACGTTAGTGAAGCATGAACCTTTAAATACCGCTAGTCTTGATGCGGGTTACAAATCGATCTCCGTTAACTAGAAACCAAAGCCGCATCAGTCGTTTCAAACAATGCCGAAAATTTCGCTTTCGAGCAACGCGAAAAATAAATTCGCCGCTCGCGTCCTGTTCTCCTTGCAACCCGATCAGAAGTAGCCACTAGAGGACACAGTTAGCTGTTTTCTAAGAATATTCTTAAATAAAATCTACTCATTGCATTTTCAAGGTGGTCTTTAGTCGCGAGTTAGCTCCGCGAAATATGTCGTGTGTGTACGTATGCGTGTGTCTGTATGTATGTATGTGTGCAGAGGAGAGTCGGTCGCCAACTTTTCAACAAACACCTTCAAAAGTCCGACATGCGCAAAACCATCATTCAAATTTCCATCACAGTCGCTGATGTAGCATTGTGCTTTCCTCATACGTAAAGATAAATCGCGTCAGCGAAATTCAGCCGCGACATTGCTATTTCAGCAGCGCTTTGACATGCACATTTCGGTGGCCAGAAATAAAAGTAGCTTGTCAAGTACACGCGTCCACACACGAAGTGGCTGTGTATATTAAAGCCTGGCAGAGTCATCTAATATATTTAGCGTTTAACGATAATGAAATATTGCACTGTTACAATTTACGCATTTTGTTATATAATCTGTCACCGTCTTAAAATACGTCACCTTCGTAAAAGTTACGATATTCATGAGCTGCTCCTTGCTAAATATTACCTCAGCTGAGAGAGGAGTCGAGTCATCCTCTTCGTTCGAGACCTCGAGTTCGCGTAGGCGTTTGCATTTCGGTATATAGTACAAGAGATCCGTATAATCTTCATCGCGTCAGTCAAAGTAATTTTTAATGTGTGTGTTTTATTCTCGCGTATTCGATCGATATCATTTAAATAATTCTTTCGAAAATGTTGGTCTATATTAATGAGCATCAGTATTACCGATAATATCACTATTCACTCGGACATTACATAATCGACTTCTATGATCGTCATCAATGATATGTCGCACAGAATACTAAATGCATTCTAGATGCGCATTATGATAACATGATCGTCTCTCTTAAACGTGATCTTTTATCTTCTTATGCGCTTTATCCGTTGTAAATATAATGAAAATGAACATACAATAGGAATGAGAGGACGAAATATGAATCCTTTGATAACTTACGATATGAGCATGCGTGTGTGTATGTACGTGTGAAAGTGTGTGTGAACTATCGCACTCTTCGCGTTTATTCCATTTACTTTTGCGAATGCGCTCTGCGAACGAATCCATGTCCTTTTAAGGCATCATTTTACGAGGTGTCAGCCATTTCTTCATGTAGTAACAGAAAATCGTGGAGATATAGATGAGCACCAGAAGAGCGCACGTCACCCCGAGCGCCAGCACCGAGGTTTTCGTTGGACACGGCTCCACGATGGTTATTGTTTTGTCTGGAAATAAAATAGTGTGTCTGGTTAATAAGAAGTTACACTTCAATCTTCCGATAAGCGATAAGAGTCTTCCTGCGCGATCTTACCTGCTTCGTTAAAGTCTATGCTGGCATCGTTTTTCAGGAAGTCGGACTGCTTCTCGTCGCCAAAGTCGAGCACCAAGATCTCTTGAGACAGAGTCATATCTTCGGTTTTTTCCTCCGTCGAGTTCGCGATACTTCTTCTACGTCTCTTGCCCCACGACTCTACGGATTCACGTCCCCACTCGCAAACGGCCTAAAGTGAAAGAAATGTTGGAGGTTTTCTTCCTCTATGATGAGACAAATAAGAAAACTAATTAACTAATTAAATAATTACCGGTTCGCAAGGTCCCAGACAGTATTTCACGTTACACTGGAAGATCACGCCGTAAGATTCGGTGAACCTAAAGGCCTCGTATACAGATTGCAGAGCGTTACCATCGGGAGTGAAGCTGGGGAAGATGGAAGGATCGACGGGACATCTGAAAATTGGAATATTAAAAATTTTGTAAGCTTTCTATTTTTTTACTGAGCATAATCGAGAAACAGAATAAAATTGACAGAATACCCTTCGTCGTCGATAATTTGAAACGTGCTTTTCGAGTCCTTTGCCATAGCTACGCAACTGCGAGCGAAAATGCCGTAAGGAGCTGCGTACGAAATATTAATATTAATTGTCGTGAATTGTTATTGTATCGTTGTTAAGATAATTGATTTTTTTTTAAAGAAAAAATGAACTTGCTGGAAGCGGACTTACTATCTTCCGGGATTTCGATTCTAAACGTCAATTTGTCACCAATGCGTACAGTTTCGACTTCTCGCGATCGGCTGTCGAGGATACGAATCCTCGGTGGAGGCGCTTCCGGCGCACTGGTGATACTGATCATTTCCGGATCTCTGATCGGCATCATGCCGAACGTGATATTCTTCGAGGACATATCGTACGTGCATTTAACTTTGTAGATTTTGTCGGCCTTCGTCATTACCACAGAATGATGTTGCAGTACGACCGTGTTCGAATATATTCCAGTCTGAAAACCGTCACGCTGCCATGGTGAAAAGAAAGTACAAACAGAGATTATGTACTCAAAGAGAGGGGGGTGTGCGTTAGTGTAAATTCTTTATAAAAAATATATAGATGTGGAAGAGATCCTTTTTTTTTCCCAAGTTGCGTAATATACAACCGTGCAGTACGCAAGAATGCGGTGTTAGTCAATAAATGTGACAGATCGAGATGCAAGAATATTGGATACGTGATAAAGTGTTTCTCGGTAGTGCTAATTTTCTTATTTAATTATTTCTAAGCATGCATATTTCGAAGATACTAATAAAAAATATTATAATTGCAAAATTGTAACTTTTATCATATACAAAAAAATAAAATAATATCGAGAAATGATTATAACTGGAAAAAAACTTCCAAAGATGCAGTTACAATACTTTTCAATATTACTCTATCGTCATCTTATATATCACTTACCACGCTCTGAGTGTTACAATCCTGTCCGCTCATCGTAAGATCGAGTCTGAAGAGATCGCTATTAATAACGTCGATATTGCAAGTCTCAGATCGTCCGAGAGCGTAGATACGCCCGTTGAAAGGTTTGTTTGTACGAACTTGAACGGCAATACGAGTGTCCTTGCAGTCAACCGATACTGTAATATTAATTATTAAGATTAATACATAATCTATATTATTATACGGCATTATGGTATTATTAAGGTATTAATTCCGTACCGTCGTAACAAGTTCCCGTCTTGTCGCAATTAATGTCGTTTCGGGTGAGATTGTTTATCGTAGAATCTTCCGTGGTCTCGAAAACGACCGGCAATGGGTCCGATATTGGCCCGGTACCCTCTAAAATAACAGTGTAACTAATATATCACGCATACACATTTAGGCTCTTTTATAACCGACATCCCTTACTTTCGCAGAAATTCTCGAAGTAGGTGCCGACTCGTTCTCCATTATCGATCAAGGGCCTCTCCGCATTAAGATACGTCGACGGTCCGTCCGGGAGAGTCCAGTGGTCCAAATGGAAGAGCTGACAATTATAAGCCGACCCCTGCGGCGCGCCGCGATAAAGGAAGGATCTGCAAAGGAACTCGTTCTCGATTTCGCAGGCTAATCTGCAAGCGGACTCGCTCTGAACCTGCAGCTCCTTATCGGTGTAATAGTGCAGGCCCGCGTATTGCGCAACCTTGTCGTCCGCCACGCCGATTCTGGGCATTTGGAAGATCCTTTGAGCCTTACAGGCCTCCTTTCCTGTCAGCGCCCGATTAAACACACAATTTTTATTTTCTTTCTACGTAAATATTTATAATTATTTTTCTAACGTTCAACTTCAAGACTGTTTTACCTTTCAGGCATAAGTTCTCGAAGTAATCTACTCCTTGCGCGTCCACGAATTGAACGTATTGACCTGTCGTTCGGCGATCTGAATCGCCCAGGTGACACTGGAGCGTCACGTAATTGTACTCCACGGAACGGCAGGTAAAGCGATGCTCGTTTAAGCAAGCCGCGAGACAAGCCTCCTTCGTGGATGTGTAAATTAATGCGTTGTCCAAGCCGCGAATCATCTTGTTCGGGATGCGCTCGAAGGCCCACGGTCGCAGACAAACGTTCTCTGAAATAATATATATCTATAGAGATAATTTTACTTCTCTTTTGCGTTATGTATGCATTCTCGTAACACTTATATGATACAATCTGCGCAGTCTGGCCGCAGATCTTACAAACGCGCTTGTACATTCATAGTTATATAAATGTTCTAATTGGTATTTATAATTTACAGTTTTCTGTGATAGATAGATAATATTCAAGTTAAAACTAGCGTTTTTCTTCAATTTTCTCCACAAAATACGAAAACTAAAGGAAAAAAAAACTACATCCATGAAATCTCCGAATAAAAACCGGGAAAATCACGAGCCTAATCCTGGATTAATAATCCAAATAAATTTATAATTTGCATTCGGGGGACTAATACTAAGAATATACTAAGAAAACATTTAAACCATTAACTAACGTTACTAAAGATAACGTTGCTAACGATTTGCTCTTTATTGCTTTCTTCCTTGAAATGATAAAAAGCTTATCAAGACTTCCGGAGTACATATCATCAACGAGAGGCGGGAACTGTCAAGAGCCCAGCACTAAAGATTCTGCGCTGAAAAATCATAAGATGCTGGCATGTGACTTGGCAACTTGGCATCTGATGTCGACGATGACGGTAGCTACGCTTTTTGGCTCGTAGGCCCGGAATGTATTTCGGCCCGTTCGACGTTCCAATTTCTTTTGTTCCGCCCTCAAAACCGGCGGCGCTAGCTGAGGAGCCGCCGATGGCGGAAGCGGTGCCAACGAACCGCTGCGACACGTGACTACTTTACGGATGAATCATCACCAGCAAATTCCTGACGCCACTGACAAATCGCTCGTTCTGAACGAAACTTCGTCAACTTAATAAGTCAACGATTATCTATTTTATTAATCGGTTATATGAAATATTTGCTGATATTCTACATGATATGTTACACCGTTCAACAAATTACTTTTTTTCGAGCACAAGAACGAGAATAATAATTTCTTATAGCTCTTTGGACGCTGAATACAATCTCGTTTGCCAAATTGCTATATCACGTCACAATTTTGAAAAATTTGCAGTTAAAATTGCAAAAAGGATTTTATTTTAGTGTATTTTGATATATTATAATACGATATTTTAAAGAAGTGTTATTACAGTCAAAATTAAGTATGTTGTTAGGACTTTCCGCCCTAAAAAGAAATTTATTGCGTCGATTACGGTTAAAAAGATATTGATTATTAACATATAGCCTATTGCAATCAAAATTAAATATATTGTTACTTTATGCCCTTAAAAGGATTTATTGTGTCACTTATGGTTAAAAAGATATTGATGATTAACATGTATAGAGTCTATTAGTCAAAATTGCGACTTACATAGACAATTTTAAGGATCTATAAAATATTTTTAAATTATGTTATTCAAACTTAAAGGTTTTCAGCTGAATATTAATCTAATGTCAAAGTTGACAAATTAAAAATGACGGAACCAATATGACGAATATCAAAAGTAAAAATTTGACCATTTTTAATTATATATCGTAGTTTTAATCTGCCAAATTTTACTTAAAAAAAACCTTTTTTGCAACTTTTTTAACTGAAAAAATCTCAGAATTGTGACATGATAAAACAATTTAGTAAACAGGAACATAATCAGCATTCAAAAAGCTAATTTCGTTCTTGTGCATTTTCTTTTGTTGAACAGTGTTATCTGATTTAAAGGATTGTCTTAAATAAAAAAATCAGAGAGTTACTTGAATTATAAAAGTTTCAGATTTATGTTGTGCGCCAATATCAGAGAAAACGCTCGGGGCTCGGCGTCAATATCAAGTCTATAATGAATTTATGGAACGTACTGGTATTACGCTCGGTTAGCTTTACAACTGTTTATGTAAAATTCTGCACAGTAATTGTAACCAACCGGTTTGCAACGATCAGTGAAACAAAGCTCGTTCTCTTTCGAAATTTTCATTCGTCCTCCTCGCAAGTCGAAGCAAGTAGCGAGCGAGTTTTATGACGAACAACTAAGCGCCTTACGACGCGGAACAACTCGCCAAGAAAATCGCCCTACTCGTTAAATAGACAGCACGCAATTTCTTCAAGTGCGGGAATTTTCCTCCGGAAATTCCCGCTCGAGGACTGTTATTTTAACGGAAGATCCTCGTACGCTAAAATACTGAATAAAATCTGGCACTGTCGATATTTGAGGTATTGAAGAATTTCACGAAAATATTGCTTGTTAAAAATATGCAGCTACGGAAGTTTATAGAAAAATATTGTAGAGAAACTGTACTATGTGTGACAGATTAATTAAACAAATAGGCCATTTTTCTTATAACAAATACCAATGCCTGCATATTTGCACAAACAGCTTTTTCCAAAAGAAATGACCGGAAATCTATTTCCTTTGGATATCATAAACGTTCAATGCAATTAAATTTCGTATGTCCACAAAAACTGATCATAATGAATTTCGCAAAAATAACAAAATTCTTTAAAATCCTTCCATACTCCAAATTGATGAAATATCTCCGTAAATAACGAATTCCGGCATACGCTAAACAGGCTTAAACTAATATTAGAGTTCTACTTTGAAACTTTCGGGAATCCTCAAGCCTCCTGCGATTCATGCAGGTATATAGCTTTTGTGATTCTTGCAGGTAGTTTGTGGCAGGTTTTCTGTTTAAATGCATTCGGCATAGTTCCATGGGTGCGCAGCATTACGAATATAAGGGGTCGATTCAACCAAAGATTTTTCTTGTCAGCATCCAAGGAGTACTATACTGAAACGTAAAAGTTATTTTGCGCGAAAACGAGGGTCGAAAAATTGACAAAGGACAAAACCGGCTACCTGACCACCTATGAGAAGCATTTTGTGCGCATTTTCCTTCGAAGGAAAAAATGTCAACATTAAAGTACCAAAATTTAGCTTAAATCTGATCCTAAAATATTTGCTTATCTATAATAACTATTATAATAAATGCGATAATATTATGTTTTAAAGTAAAAGTTACTTTAAAATGTGTGTTACTTCTAAAGATATGCGAACTATTCGAATTCAAATTTCTATGATTCAAATCCGAACTATTCGAAAATTTCAAATCTAGATGGATCGAATACGAATTATATATATTGTCAATTATATAAAATAACATTTTCCGTTAATAAGGAAAAGTAAGATCATGCTAATAGGCGCATTATTTTTAATTTTTGACATCGCTGTAATCCTATTAAGTTGTAAGTAAAAGTTTGAATATGCGTAAAAAATAATAAGCTATGAGTATTGACAACAATAAAATAAACTGTATTATTTACTATTTTATTTTAATTTATATTTAAATATGTAATTAAATAATGTTATTAGATAATACATTAGAGTATTATAATAATTTATCCATGACTTTTTGCCTAATTTTTTTAATTTGCCGCGACATTAAATAAAATATATTTTGTTAGTTTTATATTAAACAATTAAATATGTTTTTTGCTTTAAAAAGAATTTATATTATGTAAATCAATATTATTTTTCCACATTAAAATATTCTCCTATTAGCCACATGTTAATCTTCCGGCGGGTGCGCCCTGTACAAAATATTGCGTGGAATGAGATTGAAAATTTGAAAGAATAAGAGATATTATTGTAAAATAAATATTATGCGGTGAAAGTTTACAATATTTTAAAGCTTACTAGATGCTGAAGGAATAGCTCGGGAAGCCGCGACTCAAATTAGAAGTTTCTATGAATTCCCTTTCCCTTCAGAATCGCCGCGTGTACAAAATATCTATTATGCAACACGTGCATGGAAAGTGCCCCATTACGCACGCTACGCGTGCATGATAGACCACTTTCCAGGCACTTGCAACATAAAATAGGGAGTGTAAGCCGTGTGTAAAGATGAAAATTCCCGGATGCGGTTACCGCACTCGCCTTCGGCTCGTGCGTAAACTCCGCACCCGGGAATTTTCATCTTACCTCACTTGTTACACAAATAACTATTACACACGCGGAAGGTTAAAAAATTCAATTTAATAATAATTATACTGTTAACTGAAAATTATATTCCAACGATTTGATTCGAAATCATTCTATTCGCTTCGATTCGAGTGAAATTTTATCGATTTGATTCGATTCGACATAAAAATTCTTGATTCGTACATCTCTAGTTAGGGGAGAGTTCCCGAATGCGTACTGGTCGCCTAAATCGTACCTCATCATTATTTTATATTATTACTTAATATAAGCAACATTAACAAAAACAAAATGAAATAAATGAGAGAAATGAATAATATATCATATAGGTGAAAATTTAACAGGTTACATCTTGTTTTGTGCGTGCTAACGACACGTTTTAAAAATTCAAGTACAACTGATGTTAATTTTTGATCAATTTATGTAACTGATAATAATAATAATGTAATCATGCAATTTTATTATAAATTTTTATATTTATATAAAAGGTGATTTATTGTAGAACATTTTACATTCTTCGTATGGATATATTTATTTGCAATTATTTAATATAAAGATTAAATCGATATTTTTATAAAATCTATCAAGTTTCCTATATTGTATTACCGCAAAATTTCCTATATCATGCTGTATACACATCTCTAGGTTACATGAGTTTAGATAAATTTAGATAAATTTAGATTATGTTAACACGACAGTGACGTCCTTACCTTTTCATTATTGTTATTTATTAATTATTAAGTACTTGATCTTTTTTTGATAAATTATTAATAAAATAGGTATTATGGTTAATGATTCTTTTTATTAATTTTATATTTTTAATTATTTTTATTCATAAATTCAATACTTTCAAGGAGGTGATTTAAAAGACCCACAGATACGATTTTAGGCAATTGGTTACAAAAAAAACAAAAAAATGTTACAAAAAAACTTATAACAAATTAATTTGTTATTGGTAAAAAGTTAAACATGTAATAACAGATGTCTGTGGAACCTCAAGCTACGATTTCCAACGTTTATTTGCGTACAAATCACTACCAAATGGGAAATATAATAAAAAATAACTTAAGTGGTACGCATTCGGCCACTTTCCCCTACTTCCCACAAAAGATATTCCTTCACTATCACTTTTACTTTAGTATACGTACTATACGTATATCGATATCTATCATGTTATATTATATTATTTTATTATATTATTATTATATTATTATATCATATTATTTATTCTCTTTTATTATGAAAATATCAATAAATAATTTTAAATTATTAAACGTAAAAGTAATTAAAAATTTTGTAATCTAATTGATTTTCACTGTTTTCGAATATATTACAAACAATATAATAATATTTCCTACATTAGATACGCCTGACTTAAACGTATCTTCATTTGTGAAGATACATGATGTTTATGCTTCCATGATCGAATGTTTCAAATTCCCTATGTTTTTAAGGGTCCTACAATGAAAAATATAAGGAACAAGGAACATATATTAGCGATTAGAACCAAGGAATCTGGAATAAAGCTAGTGTAGCATTGATACACGGCTTCCAATAGGTTAAAAATCTATTGCCTGTGTTTTTTATTGTGTATCTAGTTTTATTCCTGATACCTTAGTCCTAATCGCTAATATCTGTTCCTTATATTTTTCATTGTGCGAGAGCCTTAAGTCTTCTCACTAGTCGCACACTTAACAGTCGTATTGTTTGTCTGGGCAGACCCTTTTCTCTGTTCGATGAAATTCTGCCAGTTAGCATTCGCTTTGTGAAAGCGGCTACATCTATACCGACTCGGCTTTGCCGAAAACCTGCTCGCTTTGAGTTTTAAACTCAAGTTAGATTATCGTGTTTCACGGTCTATTCTTCGTGTTATTTTGCTATGCACATAAATATCGTAGCGCGGCCTTTTCCCATCGTAAAAATCTCAGTCTTGCGTAAAATATTTTTTCATTTGACATTTTTCTCTTTCCGTTTACCACGCTTTCATCCACCGCTTCCTGGGTACTGGACCACATTAAAGGGGCATTGACCTAAGCAGTGCGTTTCTTAATCTAGGAAACATTCAAGGTGCGAAACAAATTTAGGTTTTAAATGCACAGCGATGTGCCTGCGCTCTCTCTCTCTCTCTCTCTCTCTCTCTCTTTCTCACCGGATCTTATCTGCAGTTTCGTCATGTAGTACATATTGGCGGCCCTTTGGGGCTGCGCGGCCGGATTCGTGGCGGCCGTTTCGTTCTGCAGCTGGCAGAGGGTGTCCTGCATCGGCGCCAAGGGATTCACGACGAACGAGAACGCGGCGGCCTGACATTCCGCCTCCTCCCTGCACCATCCTTGGCACTCGTACAACGACAGATTCCTCACGCTGTAATAGGTAGTGCCGCGGTAATCGTAGTCGGTCAGCTTCTCGAACGCCGTCCTGGCTGAAACGTGGAAGCAATTTTGCCTCTACTGAATGCCATCTTCCAGTAATACCGCCATTACACGACAGCAATCGGAAGGCTCTTTTAGAATTCTATTCAACAATTCCCACTAGAACCTGATGGCGAGAGAGCCTCGACTAATTTTAGAAAATACTTACCCAACGCGGCGTCGCCGCTCGCCAAAAGTGCCGTGAATATCAGGCTCGCGGCCGTGGCTGCTACCGCCGTCCCGATCGCAAACGAGCCCATCTGCAATGAGAATGAGGAAACCACGGTTACAGAAGCCGTAATTAGAACCAGCCTGACCGAGTATTGTTCCTCGAGCTGGCGCGGAACTAACTCGTACTTGGCGTCCCACGAGAAACAATTTTCGCGCGCGCCATGCGTACGCCAAATAATATAATTTCAGTATAACGATACACGTGAATGCATATGAGAATGAAGCACATTGCAAAGCACGTCGCTTCTCCAACAAAGCAAATCGACACTAAAAATGCAAACGGTTGCGAATCGCGAAAGTTCCGCTTCCAAGCGATCGGATACACGCTAATCCGGCATAATTCTCAGACGGGGATTCTGATAGAAGGGTATGAGTTAATCACCCCCCGGTTACACGCCTCATCAGCGCGGAGAATCTGACATGATCGCCGCTCGCTGAACGAGTGTTTAACGCTCATAAAAGATTCCGAGAGAGGATGATTCCGCAATCGAGGAATCATCCTCTTCCGAGATCGAGGAAAACCGCGTGCGCCGTACATCATTCCGCCGAGAGTGTCTTCTCGCGATCCGCTCGCGCGCT
>NW_020213527.1:0-1365 GCF_003070985.1 Temnothorax curvispinosus | reverse complement strand
GATCGTCTTCAAAGCGGGAGAAGGCTCCCCAAGCCCTTTCGCAAACTCGCTCCCTTCCTTGATCCGGTGGGTATTCTCAGGGTGGGCGGCAGGGTTGCAAAATCCGGATTGACATTCGAGAACAAGCACCCTGCCTTACTGCCCTGTAAACATAGGCTCACGGATCTCGTTATCGAGCACGTGCACCGCACGAACATGCACCCTGGTCGGCGCACGCTGCAATACCTGCTCACGCAACATTATTGGGTCCTCGGGGTGCATCGCGCTATACAACGCGTACTCTCGAGATGTCATCAATGTTTCCGCGTAAAGCCTCACACCTCTCAGCCCCTCATGGCGGAACTACCGGCCGATAGGGTCCGACAGGCCAAGCCATTTTCGATCAGCGGCGTTGATTTCGCGGGACCGTTCAACATAGTTACGCGACGAGCCCGGGGGGTTTCTTCCGTCAAAGTGTACGCGTGCCTTTTCGTATGCCTTTCGGTTAAGGCGGTGCACCTGGAAGCCGCCTTCTCATTGTCCACCGACTCCTTCCTCGCTGCGCTGCGACGCTTTGTGGCCCGACGCGGACGCTGCTCGCTTCTCTACAGCGACTGCGGAACGAATTTTGTAGGGGCCGCACGGGAACTAGAAAGCCGCATGAGCCTCGCAGCGGAGTGAGAGAAGATCAAGTGGTCCTTTAATCCTCCCTCCGCGCCCCACTTCGGGGGCCTCTGGGAGGCGGGAGTCAAGACCTTTAAAACCCACCTGCGGCGGACCGTGGGTGATCAAGTCCTCTCAATAGAGGAATTCACGACGGTCCTCGCGCAGGTCGAGGCCGTCTTGAATTCCAGACCCCTCTGCCCGATGAGCACCGACCCTGCCGACCTTGAAGTCCTATCGCCGGGTCACTTCCTCACGATGGAACCGCTCGTTTCCGTTTCCACTCAAGACGTGACCTCGTTACCGATGAATCGGCTGAGTCGGTGGCAACTCGTCCAACGAATACACCAGGACTTCTGGAAGCGCTGGCATCAGGAGTATCTCCATACGCTGCAACAGCGTCCCAAATGGTGGACCTCAGTCAACCCGCTCGGTGTCGGTGCGTTAGTCCTCCTCAAGGACGCCAACATGCCTCCTCTGCGTTGGAGGCGAGGACGAGTGGAGGCGCTACATCCGGGCAGCGACGGCGTCCCGCGTGTCGCCACGGTGCGGGTGGCGGACGGCACGATCACGCGTCCCCTAGTGAAGCTGTGCCCCCTGCCGATGGGCCCTGCTCCACAGGCGACCGATTCAAATTGACAGTAAAATACAACTCGTTGTATTTTGGTGGGCGGTATGTTTGGCGCTCACCAAACTGTAGATAGATGCATGTATCATACTTAA
>NW_020213526.1:0-1213 GCF_003070985.1 Temnothorax curvispinosus | reverse complement strand
TTAGACCTTTTTCAGTATAAAGGTTTAAACAGATGTACTAAAGTCATACTGCGTGTAAAAACGCACAGATGAAAAATTATATCAACGTGTGAGAGTGCGCAACACATTACCAATTTATCATGTTTTTACCTCAGTATGCGTGCTCGAAATGGTTTCCCTCCAGCCTCTCACAAAATGTAGCATTTTTTAAAATTACACGATGCACCCGGCGCAAGACCCGTGGACTTATTGCACGACAAGCTCGTACAATTAAATCCTTCACATCTTGAGCACTAGCAAGTCGCGTTGTGCAAACTTAATTACTGCACTAGGAGCCGAAAAACAGTGATAATTCCTGTATTTTTGCTCACTCTCAACTTTTAATCTTTCTTACATTAACCATTACGCGCTACTAACAGTAAACATTCTTTCAGTAACCAGTACGGATCTCACAGTAACCATTACGATAAAAATCAGTAATGATTCCGGTGCAATAATTAAAAAAAAAAGATTCTTTTTATATTTTCAAATAGGTCTTATTTTTTTGAATATTTTTATAGTTTAATTTGTATTCGTGGTTTCGCATATTCTATTTTATTAATTAAAATTACGCACTGTTTTACAATTTTTGAAAATACATTGACTGGAGACGGGATTCAAACCTAAGATTCCGGAATGACAGTTTAATACGCTAACGCTGAGCTAACAATCTATTCTACAATAACTGTTATGAATCTCTCTGAACTGCTCTGAACTCGCGCGATAAAACGAATATAAAGAGCCAACAGTATTTAATGGTTACAGAATCACACATGATTGAATAACGGAACTTCTTAACAATTATTTTTTTTCTATTATTTCTTTCAGACAGTATCGCTTACGATCTTAATCTTTAGATATTACTGTGTTTTTCAGTAGACATTACTTTTTTTTTAAGTGAGGATCTATGTATTGAGAATAAAAATTGAGAATGAACGAAAATTCAGAGACTATTACTGTTTTCCGGCTTTCAGTGTGCTTAAGATAATCCCACAAGAATAAAAATAAACTAATATCAAAGTTTTACATATAATTTTTTAGTTGATTCCTTGATTCCTACCGCGTGATGGCTTGTGCGTTAATTATTAGGTCGTCGATATTATAATCATTTCTTCTATTTGCGCCATTTTTATGCGCGGTGTTCGTGTTGTACGAAAAAAGCTATGGAAATAATGATAAAAGAACAAAATATTTA
>NW_020213525.1:0-1390 GCF_003070985.1 Temnothorax curvispinosus | reverse complement strand
T
Source organism: Temnothorax curvispinosus (assembly GCF_003070985.1). NCBI lineage: Eukaryota > Metazoa > Arthropoda > Insecta > Hymenoptera > Formicidae > Temnothorax > Temnothorax curvispinosus. The sequence goes on along the minus strand of NW_020213525.1, from coordinate 1,389 downwards.
CAGTGATTCTTTATTATAATTGGTTTTACACTTAGATCAGGAGAAGGAGGCAAGAATCAATCATATTAAAGAATCATTGAGCACTCAACGATTGTGCCTCCTCGTTCAGGAGGCAACGCAGCGGTGCAGCCAATGGCGGCGTTCAGAAGAACAATTACTGAATTATCTTCTTTTGCACATTCTGCGTTGATTAATTGTTTCTAAAAGTAATAGCCAAACACGTTTGATTGATACTAAGCAACTTGATTTGCTGAACGCACCCAATCGTTCGGCGAACGCTAGCTGCTTTACCTGCTTAACCGTGCTTAAAATAATAGAACTGCAATCCATTTGGTGCTACATATGCTTTGAAGCGTACATTTCTTTGTCCTGATTAGTCAAACTTCAAGCAATTTCAGTCTTCAATGCGTAATCTGATATAAATTTAGGGCCAGAGCACAAAGATTAGGGCCGGTCTACAATGGGTGTTGTAAGTCGTAAGTCGTAAGAATTGGCCAATCACAGTTCATTATTCTTTGACCGCAAGGAGAATAATATGGACTGTGATTGGTCAATTCTTACGACTCACGACTTACAACATCCATTGTAAACAATCACAATCTATTATTCTCCTTGCGGTCGAAAAATAATGAACTGTGATTGGTCAATTTTTTACGACTCACGACTTACAACATGTATTGTAAACAGGCCCTTATCGTAACCGTTTACGACTCTGTCGTAAGTCATAAGCCGGTGTCGGATTATCATTGCACGTAACAAAGATTCAGGTCTACAATAAATGTTGTAAGTCGTAATGCTGCGTTCCCACCATACGCGTCGCGCGTCGCGTCACTACGCCGCGTCATGAGTTAGCCAATTAAAACGTTTCATTTTATGACGTCATTTCCGACAAGATCTCGCGTCGGAAATGACGTCATAAAATGAAACGTTTTGATTGGATAACTCATGACGCGGCGTCGTGACGCGACGCGTATAGTGGAAACGCACCCTAAGGCTGAGTTTCCACTGAGCGCGTCACGCGTCGCGTCATGTGTCGTTAACCAATCTGAACATCCTGTCACAAATAATGTAATAAAATACGATGTTTTGATTGGTCGTGACGGATGACGCAACGCGTGACGCGCTCAGTGGAAACTCAGCCTAAGTCGTAAGAAATGCGATTTTTTCATTATTTTGACCGTAATAGGGATTTTACGATTCTAGTAATAAATGACTCCTGTCGACCCTTAAGACCATCTTACATACAATCTTAAGATGTCATTAATCAATCACAGAGACGTATTAGCATCTTAAGATATTATTTAAGACGGTCTTGAAATAAGATCTGATTATGAATACCGGTCTATAATAGGTGTTCTAAGCCATAAGAAATTGACCAATCATAGTGGA
>NW_020213524.1:227-3782 GCF_003070985.1 Temnothorax curvispinosus | reverse complement strand
CGTGTCGCGTCCTCGTGTCCGTCGACCAGTCGACCGCCTGTGACCTGTGATCTGTGATTTGTAATCCGTGATCCGTGATTCGTGATCGCTGCAACCGTGGCCGCGTCTCGCGATCACGGTGGATGAGCGTCGAGCGTCTCGCACGCTTGGATTGCTTGGAATGAGATGGAATGAGATCGCTTCCACCCGCGCCGTTGTCGTTGTCGCACGGTCTCACGGAGTTACATCCTCGCAAATGACGCAGGCCGAGTTTCACCGCCACCACCGTGCGCCGGACGCTCGTGTTTGGCTAGGAAAAATGTCCGAGGACATGAGGAGTAACGCGGCGACCTTCCTCCGCCAGTTTCGCCGTTGACCCGTCGCGACTGTCGCGAGGACAATTTTAGGGAGAACGATCAAGCCACCAAGCATACAGAGGAACGCGCGACGCGTCTGGGAGCACTCCTCTCCTTTGCTGACAGTGCTGACTGCTCTCCACGTCAGTTTACTCCAGACTCTGTTGACTCGATCCAAGGATCGATGGATCAATGAAAGCGGAGACGAGGCGACGCGACGCGACAAGTCTCGCTTGATTGAGATTATCGCCGAGCGTCCGCGGATCAACCGGAGGAACCACGACAGATACGTAACAATAAGCTAAGGTATCTTGAGCTGTCATCTACTTTTATATCGCGGGCCTTTCTTGCTTTTCCCTCCTAGAATGCCAGTCTCGTCACTCGTTCTCTACCTCCACCTCCAAGAAGGGCAAGTGGAACTTGCCCTCTCGAAATCGCCCATCTTCCCGCAAACTTGCTTTCGTTGTTGTTACCTACCTGCCTACCTTCCTACCTGTCTGTTTTGATGTCGACCAAGTTTCTCCCGACGTTTCTCCAAGATTAATCGGTAAGCCTAACCGATCTTGCACCTCGCGCAGTCGACGACTCGGTATTCTTGTCCCTCTGTCCTTGGCATTCTCTAGGAATCTCCATATCGTTAGTGTACCAAATCTTACGTTGACTTGAACGTTGAACGTCTGCGTTTAATCAAGACGAGTCGTCGATTATATGACAAAGCAGAAATATTAGGATTTTATATGGACAATGAGTGTGACAAAAGTAATAATGCCAGTTATCAATATTGTCGTTTTTCAGCTTTCCATCAAGACTGCCAATGTAAGACTGAATTACTGATGCGTGGCATAATCGTCTTTGATGTCAAGCACGGTCAGCATCAATGGGAAACTGTTTTTCGTGCTTCAAGGTGCCACTTCCACCATCAACCAGCACTGCGCAATCGATTGTATTGGAGCATAAAGACGGTAGGTACAACTGAAATGTCAATATCAATCTCTCTCTCCGTCTCCCCCTCTCCCTTCTTTCATACGTAATTACGTTTTAGTAATCAAGTTTGGTTTTTCTTATTGTTAGTTAAAACTATATGTGCAAAATGATTTAGTCGTTAGTTTCGTTGGTTCCAACTATTGCTCCTTTCGTGCTATGGAAATGTAAATGTAAATGTAAATTTTACAATTTGTTTTTCATCACCTTTCATAGAAACGATGGAACTCAGAGGTTTGTTCCCAAATTCTTGCCAGCAATCCGGTTCTTTTGTGCCTGAAACACATGCGAACGGGAACAGAAAGTCTACAAGTACGTTACCTACAATTAATAATGTAGGCTCGGATAATTGCGGATCTCTACCTAATGCACAAAGTAATCTGCGTTTATCGCGAGGATTCTACGCGCGATTACAGCCATTAGGACGATCTAGTACGTCGTCGGGTCTTAATTTAAATACCGAACCTAGGCAACAAAGGGAACCATCGGAGAGCAAATTAAATGCCCTTTTCGACCAATACAAGGTACAGCATGTGGCAGATACGCACCGATTTTTATTTAGATGTGCTATATAAAAATTAAGAGAACGTTTGTGGAGATTACCGTAGCGAAAACATGCTTTATAATTTGAGATTATTAAGGATTACACGATAACTGTGACTAATACATATCATGTGTTTGCTTTTAAGGATCCTCATGAAGATGTAATATTAGCTGACGGTATAGAAAGACTCTGTGATGACTTACACGTGTCACCCGATGAATTTAAAGTACTTGTGCTTGCATGGAAGTTAAATGCGGAGCAAATGTGCCAATTTACGCGCCAGGAATTTGTCACGGGATTAAAAGCGATCAAGGTCGACAGTATACGTGGTATACAGGCACGGTTGCCTGAGATCGTTCAAGAATTGACGATCAATAGTGATTTGTTCAAGGATCTCTATCGATTCACATTCCGATTTGGCCTCGACGTGACGTCTGGCCAAAGAATCTTACCAGCTGATATGGCGATCGATCTTTGGAGACTCGTTTTCACGATACGTGAACCTCCGCTCTTAACGAAATGGCTCAACTTTCTTGAATGTCATCACATCCGAGGGATACCTAGGGACACTTGGAATATGTTTCTAAACTTTGCCGAGAGCATCGGAGACGATCTTGGTGCTTACGATGATGCGGAAGCGTGGCCAAGCTTATTCGATGACTTTGTAGAGTACGAAAACGACCAAATGAACCAAAATATCACTAAAGATGACATTATGAAAGATACTTCTGTCGACAAAGCTTAATGTTCTTGTATTAAGAAAAATGACAATGAGAAGCGAAAGGATTTATCTTAAATTTGACTTTTGAACAGGATCATCTGGCATTATCCTGCGCGTGACATTTTATTTTTATCAGTATGATCAAGGAAGCGATACTCCTGATTATTATTATTATTATTATTACACTTTTTTAATATCTATTTGTTATTGCGTCATTCTGTTCGTATTCGGTACTCTATTTCCTCATGTAAATATAGCTTATTTTGTGTAATATTTAATTGCCTGTATGCGCGCGCGCGCGCGCGCGCGAGATGCTAGAAATACGCATAGAGAAATCTCCATATTACAAATTTTAATGTGCTAGCAGCATATTACATGTTATATATTTGTTTTGTATGAACAAAGCACATTTATTATCGAAGTTGTATTTTTACACTTTAAACATAATGATATATATCTAACAACATGTCATGTTCTATACAATTAATACACGTGCTTATAATAATGAGCATGATGAATAATCCGTATCGAGAGATATACGTGTGCTTATTTATTGTGGTCAGCTACGTGAACGCGCGATATCAGATAGATTCTTATCCATCTTACGAAATGTTATTTTTACGGAAAATCTTGGAACGCATACAAATAATTGCATAAGACTATCGCTTTTTTTTCCATTAAGTTGTGATATATAAACAGCGTATTTTTGAATTATACATATGAGTGAAGAAGAGAGATACAAGATTATAAAATTTTGATACAGCGATGAATAGATTACAGCTTTGAAAGCAAATAGAGCTGAATATTGCCAATATCATGATATCCGTTTGTATATTGAATTATATTTATACTGCATGGAAAGATGATGAATTATACTATTAATCTAATAAATTGGAACATTAATTTTTAATTCACAGATATAGCATTGTTACGCTGTAGATCCTTCTTTGAAATCTGAAGCAGCTAAAGGGATT
>NW_020213524.1:0-127 GCF_003070985.1 Temnothorax curvispinosus | reverse complement strand
ATGTTAAGTCTATCTTATTTATAATTTAACAGATAAAAAGAAGTGTTAAATTTTATTAAACTTTTGCAAATTTATATTATTATCCATAGGAATTACTTGATGAGTCACAAAAAATCATAGATCGAAA
>NW_020213523.1:0-4415 GCF_003070985.1 Temnothorax curvispinosus | reverse complement strand
AATAAGAAAATTTTAGCTTTTTGCGTTTCAGATACCTAAAACAGCTAAAATTATTTACATCGTCTGTCATTTATAGTGACCAGGATATAACAAAAAAGAGCATTTTTGTTACTTAAAAAATAAAAATAAATTTTTAAAATAAAGTGAAGAAAACATGCAAAGTTTAACGTTATTCACTTTCTTCGTTTCCCTATAAAACATTCCTGAAAAATATATATTTTAATGATCTTTTAAATTAAAATATCTCCGTTAATAATTCTTTATACATTCTCTTCCTAACGTGTGTGTGAAGCTATCGTCTCATTTTGCAGAAACTCACAAATTATTGAGAGTTCTGGCTTCTTTCAAAAAACGCGTCAGTGCAAACTGAGACGCTATGTTCACGCAGCGTCTCATTTTGTCCTACACAAGTTCCACCACTGTATCTCATCAGATTTTGCAAGATCTATAGTTCTATAACAGTTCTATAAAGAGTTCTGCCATATAAAAGCAAAAAAATTAATTATAAGGTACTAAAAAAAATTACAATGCATCGAGTATACCGGTTGAGACGCCAGTTGAAATCTCGGAGTTCCGGTTTATGTAAAATCTTTTTCGAGTAGTTTTGAGAGTTCCGGTTTATGTAAAATCTTTTTCGAGTAGTTTTGAGCATATTGAAACATTTTCTAAAAAGTTCCGAGCGTTAGAATCTTTGTGTTATATTTAAAAAAATTAATATTAACCGAAAAGTAATCATGACAGAAGAAGATGAGACGCTGTGCGAAATCTCGGAGTTTTGGCTTATATAAAATATTTTTCGTATAGTTCTGAGCATACTAAAGCATTTTCTAAAGAGTTCCCGCCACTAGCTACGTTGTATATATATGTTTATTAACTTTAGCAAACACTAACTACGTTGTATAATTTTTAAATAAATTAATACCGCTCGAAAATCAGGAATTTATCGAAAATAAGGTGAGACGCTGGCCGTATTTTGGCAGTTCTGTGAGTTCTGCTATAATTCTCGTGTAGTTCTGAACGTGTTCTAACGTTGTCCCATTTTATTCTGGCAATAAGCATTATTTATTCATTTTTTAAATAATTCTTATCGCTCGAGAAAGACCCTATTCTCGATAAATTCCTGACTTTCGTGCGTTATTAATTTATTTAAAAATTATACAACATTGCCAATGCCCGGAACTTTTTAGAAATTGTTTTAGTACGCTTAGAACTGTACGAAAAATATTTTATATAAGCCAGAACTCCGAGATTTTTTACAGCGTCTCACCCACATACCCGTAAATGCGTCTTTCTTGGGCGATAAAAATTATTTAAAATATGAATAAATAATGCTTATCGTCAGAACTCTTTAGAAATAAACGTTAGAACACGTTCAGAACTATACGAGAATTATAATAGAACTCACTGTTACCCATGTGTATTGTTTATTTAAGAAAGTGTTTTTATTTTTATCCAATTATCCTTCTGTTGTTGCTCGTAATTTGGCCGCTTGAACATGCATAGGTAAAATAAATTTAATAAGAGTGCAAGAAACATTATAAATTACCATTTTTTTCTCAATATAGTTAATAATATAATTATTGGTATGCATTTAAATATTAAATTTAAAATTTATTATGCAAAATAAAGGTTTTTAATGTAACACTTTTTTAAATAGAAAAGCATAGAACAGTGATTTCTATACATTACATTTACGAATTTTAGTTTTTATGTTTATAAATATTGATTTAATTAATTATATTTGCAATCTTTATATATTTATAAATTTCAAATATATATACATATATATATACATATATATATATATATATATATATATATTTATTTAATTATAAATAAAAAAATTAAAATTTGTATACAAGCAAATGTAACGTATAGAGCGGGTATAGCGTATCGTCGATTTGTCAACTCGAGACTCGGCACTCGGCGAGACACGAGACGCGATACCCGAAATGCGTGGCATCGTGGTATAGCCGGCAAGCCGGCCCGTGCAAAGCGGCAACGTCACAGCTCAAGAGAGACAGCAGATTGTATGTCTGCCCTTCTCTCCCCGCTCGAAGCTTGCCGAGGGCCTAGCGTACACGGACAGAGAGGACAGGCTTGCGCGACCAGCATATCCCCTCCGTCTGAGTAGTTCGGACACAAACCATAGCATGAATACGAACCCATGTATCGTTACCCGAGTCCTCTCTGATCGTTACCGAGCGTAACGGCGCCGTAGTTGACGTCCACTTTCTCAGAGGGCAGATTAGGACAGACGTCCCCCGAAGCCGGATGGCCGCTCTCAGGTTTCTCTCTGGTATTACTGACTAAATACTTAAAATCTCAGTGATTTAATACTGTCAATATTTATTTGGGAAATACTGGGAAAATACTGGTAGTGATAAATATTATAGGTAGTGATTAATACTACACAGAACTACTGGTGCTTAGTATTGAATTACTCACCGCCGCGATATTTCGATTTCCGATATTTACCCGGCATAAAAAAAAAATTATTTTTTTTCGAAATTTTATTACTATTTTATAACTAAATTTGTTTCTTAAGATGCAGTCTATAATTATAAATATTTTCTCGTATTTGAAAAACACACTTACCTTGGTGGGATCGAACTCGAGACCTCTGGATCGTGAGCCAACTGCTTTACGTGGTATAGACTACTTCTTAATTTAATGTAAGTGTTATAGTATACATGTGTCATAACCAGCGCAAATATATAATTTTTCAAAAATTATCTTAAGAAACAAATTCAGTTTAAAAAGAGTAATAAATTTTGAATTGAATATTAAAATGATATCCTCAGTACTATTTCAAAACTTGTACACTTTTATCACGATGAATTAGTACAGACCTTTCATATAAAATGTATTTGTGTGCCTTACTTTTATCTCTTTTCTATAATATGTGACGACGACGACGATGTCCTCACGGTCTCGCCGGCCGTGGAGGAGCGCGCCGTCGCTTTCTTCCCTATAGATCTCTTTAGATATTCGCGATACTTCTCTCCGAAACCCCGATGGTAGCTCGACTGAGTATTTTCACGATGTTATGTTGGGCGCCAGGTGCGATTCCACGCACCACGATTCACGAGATCGCAGTATTTCTCAGGCGTGGGCTTCTTTGATCAACCGCGGGTGGAATAGGAGAGGGAGCGTAGCGCAATCATCACACTCAAATAACATAAAACATGAAATTATATTTCGGTTAAGGCAGATAACATGTGAACGATAACGTGTTCCACGGCGAACAAGCAGAATTCGAGCACGCGCCCCGTGTCACCCCACGAGCGCGATACTCATTCCGTCGCTGGACTGCACGGCAATCCCGATTGAATTCGCACAAGAGTATTCCCCGACATAAGTTGCAGCGAATTCTACCCGGACGGTCAAACGCGAAATACTCAAAACGTCTACGTCTAACAAGTGAACAATTAACGCAATTTCCCTACGGTCTACCGGGACAACGCTGGGGATCTTCTCTCCCCTCGAAACGCACGAATGGCCTCACCCGTTAACTCGACACAACTGTGGGCCATTAATCCCGACGAAACGCACGTCTAACTAATTACTAATGACCTGAACTTAACCGGCAACGATAACTACGAGGCTCTCTCACGCGCGAGAGCCACTTCTCAAAACGACGGCACGGTTAAGCCAACGGCGATCATGAACTTCCATGCGACGCAATCACCCGCAACGAGATTACGCGAAACGAAATTACTCACAACGATTACTCACAACGAAATCATACGCCACGAAGTACACGAAACGATATCACAACGAAATTACATGTACGCTGACTGTCGGCGGCCGTACGTTTTCCTCCCCGAGACGGGCACTCGCGATCACTTCGTCGCACGGGCCCTCCCGCGGTATGGCACTCGATATTCTTTAATTACGGCCGATTTCATACTTTACCGCGGCACAACGCGACTCCCGGGAGGGCCTAGGTATTCTCGCGATTTTACCCCGAGAGAGACTGAGCAGTGGCCTTACAAAGTTTTCCGGTTCCGGCAGCTCGTCGCTCGTTACCAGGGCTGGACGTTGTCGGGATGGTGGCTCGCACCAGGGTGCGTACTCTCCCGTACAATTTCATCGTTTCGCGTTTCAGCGCCATCTAATAAATTGCTTTCGTGAAAATGGAACTACGTAGCCAAAATTCAATATGGCGTCAGTTGAACTCAGTCACGTGAGCCGAGTCACGTACGTCGTACATAACAACGGGCAACAACGGGCAATCACCAGCAATCACGAGCATCGCGACTGATCGCAACTGATCGCAAATGAATTTGCTTGTAATGTAAGTGTTCGAAATCAACGATCGGCGGTCATCTTGTGCGGTATGGATTAATGTCATTAAAATGTCATCAAATTAATGTCATTGTTGTCGTTCTATTTTTCAGAGTCGACGACCG
>NW_020213522.1:0-1845 GCF_003070985.1 Temnothorax curvispinosus | reverse complement strand
AAAAATGTCGTAAGTCGAAATTGTCCGGCTAACTTCTATGAGGTAAACGACCACCAATCGATTCCAATTAATGAAAGTTCGATACGTTGAAGTTGTCCGGCCAACTTCATAGAGGTGAGGCGTGAGGCCGATTACTGGCATGCTGGCAGCACTGCCGCCGCCTAGAGATGCTTTCCGTGGGTCTGCTTTGCCTCCCCGGGTGCGGGAGCTGCTGCTGCTTCTGCCGCGCAGCTGCAGCCCACTGACACACTCCTTCAGTCGATTCTGACTAAGCTTGAAGAATCCGACAAGAAGATGGCCACTAAACTCGAGGAGTCCGACAAGAGGATGGCCACTAGACTTGACGAATCGGACAAAAGGTTTGCTGCCAGGTTTGACCAGTCAGATAGGAGGATCGCTGCCTTTATGGAGCAGCAAGAGTCGGTGAATGCCGGCTTCGCGCACAAGTTAGATCAAATACCCGAGCTCTTAAAAATCATAAAAGAGCAGGGCGAAAGAATTGCGTCGCTTGAGGCTCAGTGCGCGCAGTTGCGTGGCTCTGGGCACGTAGAGCGGGAATTGTCAACATCGCGGGTTCCTCGGACGTCTGAAATAATTATTTCTGTTCCCAGTAAGCTCACTGTTACATCTGGTGAGCTTGTTGAGAGTGTTTTTCGTGTTCTTGGCATTCCACAGCTTACCTCTGATGTCCTTGAGGCCCGAGATGTGGGTGACGCGTCCGCGGCGTCTGGCTCTGTTTCTGCCACTAATCAGCAGAAGGATACTGGTCGTACGAGATCTGTCATCGTCGCACTTAAGGGGATCCTATAGCCGGGTCTGTAATACCGACATTTGTTTTGCACAGATATCTTTTTTTTGGCTTTACGGATTGAAAAATCCTTCTCCAAAGTTGAAGCATATTCGGAAATAAAGGCCACACCACGCGATTTTATACCAAGAATAAAAATAATTTTAGGAACTGCATATAACAATGCGTCAACTTGCGAAAACATTCGCTTTATATAAAAATTCTACAATGTATTGTTACAAAAAACTGTGGCGTGGCCAGCGGATTACATCTAAAAATACGATACCGTTGTCAGAATTAGGTTTAGACTCTAAACAAAAAAGTTATCTGTGAAAAATGATTATTGCAAACGTGCATTAGCAATGATGACATGGAAGAACAGTATTGCGTGTAGCGAGAGATAGCGCAGCAATCGAACAAAGACAGATGCCTCTTGTTAGACAAGGACAGATATAGATATATAACATAGAAAACAGGATTAGAAATGTTGACATTACCGACGTCGAGGAAGTTCGGCCTCCACTATAGGATCCCCGTAAGTTCCATGAAGTTTGCATGATTACGTTCTCAGGGCCGTGCGCCGTGGACCCCGACTCACAGTCAGCGAAGTTTTTCCGGGTGATGTCCCCGATTATATCCGTGTCAATGAATTTCTTCCTGCTGATACATATGATCTCCTGCGCAGGACTAAAATCAAGGCTAAGCAGTGTTCGTATAAATATGTTTGGTGTAGAGATGGTAAAATATTTGTCCGCAAAGACCATAATCGCAGCCTTCTCTAGTCATCGCCTCTGAGGCTGGCCTGGCCGATCTCCGCACTCTCCGCAGTGACCCGTAGGGGAGGTGTACCATGTTCCTTCGCCGAATTATCTCGCTATTGCTCATCTCAATGCTTGCTCCCTTCCTGCTCATTTTGAATCAATCCAGGCCTTCCTAGCGTCTAACTTCTTTCATATCATTGCAATCTCTGAAACCTGGCTCCATTCACATATTTCCGGCGACCTCGTACGTATCGCTGGATATTATCTTTTACGGGTTGATAGGGAGGGTAAGGAGGG
>NW_020213521.1:0-2495 GCF_003070985.1 Temnothorax curvispinosus | reverse complement strand
CACATATATATGTAAATGTATTATGTATATAATAAGAAATTATAAACAATATAAACAAGTTAAATTTGGTATATAAGTAAATTAAATTTTTCAGAAAAGAAATTTAGAAGATTTTATTACTCAATACATGTATAAAAAACTATTTTTTATTTACCAATTACATTCCTTATGAAACTTTTTTCTCGCTGTATTTTACAACCATTGGACATGATCGACCTTGTCCTTTTTGTTGTAAAATGTAGCAAGATGTTTGTATGTCTACAAAATAAGCTTTATTTGTTGATGTAGTGAAAGCTATGAATGCTATGTACAATTTGTTTACCTATGTAATGTTAATTTTATGTAATAGTATCTATTATGTAAAAATTATTTATCTATTTGAATATAGTTTTGTACACTTATATAATTATTTATTCCGTGTATATATACGTTACGTTACAGTACATTTGTCTGTCAAATATTTGTATATTAAAATCAATATATCTATATAAACATTTATTACACATCTTTACAGAAAGTTTTGATGTACTTGATAGTATTAAAAAATCATTAGTCGCTGATGTACCTAAAATTATATTGCACCATATTTCACAACCAATGTGTTGTAAAACATCCTCACCTGCAAGTCAAAGCAATGGTAAGATTTTATTATATAATTTTTTATTACTGTCTTATATAAAAGAAAAAACAGATTATCAATATTTCTGTAATAAAATTTTATTTTCTTAAAAGATACATATGTACAATATATATTATTCAACGTAATGTTACTGTGAAATATATGTATTTGCAATAATTAATATAATTAATATATCATTATAGAGAACACTCAGGAAATAATAATAAATCTTATAAGTTCAAATTCATCAGAATTAAATAATGGGAATCACATTGCTGATTGTAATGACAATATTGTGAACAATATAATAAAAGATAAAAGTACAACTGTCACTATAAATAATACGATACATGTATCAGATCATACAGAATGTATGTACGGTCAAAATGAAACAGAGAATATTTTAATACGAGAAGAAATAGGATTAACGACATAATCAGAGTGTCATATTACAACAGATAATGTACAGCATAATATCGAAAGTTTAAACGAAAGTTTGATACTAGATTTTATTAAAATCTATGATTATATAATATACATACGTGCCCGGGGTCCCGTAAAGCGCATATGCGCGCATTTATTTATAGCATACGTAACGTTTACTATAGAAAATGCACATATGCTCTTTACGGAACCTGCGGGCATGTGTCCGGAAAGTGATAAGAATGATTTTTTTTACGCTCCCCAGGAGTGCTGCGTGGGAAAAGTGGGAGTCGAGTTAGTTGAGGGGGAATCTCAGATACACGGTCAGGGTCAGACCTTCCTCAGTTGAACCTGAGCTTTTCAAACGGTCGATACGTTACACGGTAAGTGCACCTTTGTTTTTCACTTTCGTCAGGGACGACAATGCAGAGGAGCATCGAGCAACGTTACGCAATTAAATTTTGCATAAAACGGAAAAACAGCTTCTCAGAAACGTTAGAAATGTTGAAGACAGGGTCGTCCGCGACGAGAGTGAAAAACAAAGGCACTTCTGTAACGTACTGACCGTTCAAAAGGCTCGGGCTCAACTGAGGAGAGTCCGACCGTATAACTACCTAAAATTCCCCCTCAACTACCTCGACCCCCACTTTCCTCACGCTGCCTTCTGGAAAGCGCAGAAAAATAATTTTTATTACTTTCTAGACACACCATGTATAATATGTTGTACAATTTAATGTCTTTAATAATGTCTTTCTACTTATTATATATTATCTTTTGTTAGACATTGTACAAACAAATTCTGCAAACTTACTCTGGAATTGGAATGGAAATACATTACAAGTATACGAAGCCGATACTAATATATTACCATGTACTATGTCAAAGAATACTGCTGAAACATATAGACGTGTTTCTACTGAAGGTAATATAATTTACTTAAAGAATTTTTATAATATTGGTTTTTGTAAATATGCAACTTATATTTCTTTTTAGAGAGTCTTTTTCTTTATATTTAACAAACGGAACATCTTATTTGAATATTTCTGACTTTATATTTTACAAATAGAAATTAGCTAAGAATTAATTTAATACCTTAATATAATTATAAAATAGGTAAAAAAAATAGTTTGTATATAACATTTTTTTATATTTTACGTACCTTCAATAAGTAATACAACATATTTTTTCTTTATTCAAGGTTTGTTTTATTGCAGTTTTAATACGTCATATTTTTCTCCAATTCTTTGGCTATAAAAATCAGTAGTAGGGAGGCAACAGATACTTTTACACTCGGGGATCTCGCTTGCGGTTACGCGGCGTCGGATGGGGCTTCGCTGCCGCGGAGGGAGCGCCGTAAGCGCTGGGCGCGGGGGTCGAGGGACGGTGTAAAGGGTCATCGGAGGGGGGGGCTATGCGGGGGGGAAGCGAAAACTGGGCGAAAGGGGGCGACGCG
>NW_020213520.1:0-4942 GCF_003070985.1 Temnothorax curvispinosus | reverse complement strand
AAAAGAAAACCTGTATAAAATTTATACAGGTTAACTTTCCTTCCTATACTTCCAATGCACAAATCACTTCACAAATCTCTTCACAATCACACACTTTACAATCACACACTTCACACAATTTTTTTTCCGACTTTTTTCAAGTCAATCTATAGCTGTCTATAGCACTTTAACGCCTTAGCATTTAAATGTGCCTCTAAATCCGTTAGAAAAGGAAAGAGAGTAAGAAGAAAAGAGACAGAAGTAGTGCTTTATTTCGCGCATGCGCAATCCGTTTTGGCCAACACGAAATCAGAGGAGTTGCGCTACTGTATGTACTGTGCCAGAGGTCATCCCGAGTTTGAATTTCATCAAGGTAAGTGTTTTTTTTTCAAATACGAGAAAATATTTATAATCATAGACTTTATCTGTTTGCCTTTCATGACACCAAAGTCTTGAGAATTAAAGCGCGGGGAGCACACACTTTTGCATAACGCCGACAGGGCGTAAGCGCGCATAAGAAACGTGCGTGGTCCATAAACACATGTGCATAAGGAAATGGACCACGCATACGTTTCTTATATGCTTGCGCCTCGTCGGCGTTGTGCAAAAGTGTGTGTGCTCCTCGCTCAATTGATTTTTTGGCACGAGAAAATTAAAATGCATATCTTTACGCCAGAAAAAAATTAAACTACATTACCAAACATATAAAGAAGAATTAAGACTTTGAAAATTTGATATTTTATATGTGACGTTATCGAAAAAGTCTATTTTCTACATTTTAATGTAATAATTTGTTTATCTTAAGATTTAAGATATTAAATATTAACTACGCTACATATTCGCTAAACTCTATATACTTTTGATAGTGCCGATAAAAATACAGAGTCATCGAATATTTAAACAAAATATTTATATTAAAAGTTGACTTGAAATGTGTGGTTTTATATATATATGAGAATATTTTTAATGGCGATTTTCAAGGAATATGATTTGGCAACGCTGCAAGCTGTGCGCTCATGTCACGCACTTTAGTTCATTACGTACGGTTTATTATCAACTATTTATTATGTTTTAAAAAAGAAAAATAATCCAAAAAAATATATATCAAAATCGGACAAAATCGGACTCTTTTACCAAAATAGATAGATAGATAGATAAGATACTTTATTACCCCAAGGGGTCTAAAAGGGCGTTTTTTAGGGACGTACCCAACCCTGTACATCCAGTTTACAACAATTTACATACAATTAAAATACATATAATTTATTATAAACATATTCCTCTTCGATCCTTTTCGTTGTCTCGTCCTCCTTGATCCTCTTTCGTTGAGTTGTTGGCTTGTCCTTCTTCCTTTCTCATTATCCTCCCTCCTCCATCTCGTCTCATTTCCTCTATTGCTTTCATCCATTCTTCTCCCTCTCCCTTTTCTCCTATTAATCTCTCTGCCACATCCTGCCACCCCTCTCCTTCCCATTCCACCCATCTCGTACATTCCTCCCATACATGTTCCCATGTTTCCTCTTCCTTCCCACACATCCTGCATTTTTTGTCTTCCTCATTTTCCCAGTATAGTCCTTCCCTCACTTCGTTACCCAGTCTGAATCTTGCAATCCTGTTCCATCTTGCTTCCTCCCATCCCTTCATTAGATAATCCGGGATCCCGTCCTTCCTTATGCTCTTATACCATCTATTGTACTTCGATCCTACGATCTTTTCCATCCTTTCTTGTCTCTCCTTATCTCTCTCCTTCTTTTCCAATTCCTCCTCCTCCAACTCCTCTCCTCCTTCCATTTCTACTCCGATCCCTTCCAAGTAATCTTTTCTCTCCTGCTCTCATCTCCCTATTACCTTTCCTCTCTTCCATCTCTCTTTCATTTCTTCCAAACACTTTCTCGCTATCTCTTCTCCTCTACCTTCTTCCAATTTTCTTTCAAATTTCCATGTTCTTTTGCTTGCTCTACTTCTCATCTTCTCTCTTTCTAGCTCGTCTCTGACCATATATCCCGGCGTCCTCCAATTTACTCCAAGTACCCATCTAAGATATCTCTCGTGAATACCTTCTACCTCCCTTCTCTCCTTCCATCCCCATACTTCTGCCCCGTATCCCATCACTGTCCATATCAGTGTGTCGTATAGCCAGATCCTTCTTTTGCAGTCCTTTTTCCACATCCTCTTCCCTATCCCCCATACTTCCCTCATTACTCTTGCTGCCTTCCTTCTTCTTTCTCTGATATGCGTCTCCTGCCCTCCATTCTCCTTCATCGTATACCCTAAATACTTGAATTCTTTAACCTCTTCTAATTTTTTTCCCTTCCACCTCCAGTCGTATTTCTTCTTCCTTCCTCCTCCCTTTCTGAATCTCATTACCTTTGACTTCTCTATACTCAGAGTTCTTTTCTGTCTAGATATCCTTCTAACCTGCTTATCATCGATCTCATGTCCTGCTCCTCCTCTGCCAGCAGTGCAATATCATCTGCATACATTAGCGTGTATATTTTCTCGCCTCTTAATTTCACTTCTCCCCATCCGCCTTTTTTTATATGATCCTCTATGTCTGCGATTAATAAGTTGAATAATATTGGGCTTAGTGGGCATCCCTGTCTCAGGCCTTTCGCCGTCCAAAATTGACCATCACTCTCTCCTCCTTTCCCTACTCTGCTCTTTGTTTCCCTCAATACTACCTCTACTCTGTCTATCAGTCCTTGTCTCACTCCTCTTTCTCTCATTGCCTTGATTAATACTCTTTTATCCACTGAGTCGAAGGCAGCCTTCAGATCCACAAAAAACACTGTCATCTTTCCTTTCTCTTTTCCTATTTGTCTGTTCACCAGGTAATTCAAAGCGAATATTTGATCCATCGTTCCCATTCCTTTCCTGAATCCCGTTTGATTATCGGGGATCAATTTCTTCGTTTCTACTTCTTCTCTTATTCTTTCCGCCAGTACCGCCGTGTAGATTTTGTACATCGAAGACATGATGGTTATTCCTCTATAGTCCTTTACCTCTCGCCCTTCTCCTTTTTTAACTAATGGGATTATCTCCCCTTCCTTCCATTGTTCCGGCCAGCCTTCATCTCTCCAGACACGTTTGCATACCTCCCATATTCAGACTAAAGTTCATTACGTACGGTTTATTATCAACTATTTATTATGTTTTAAAAAAGAAAAATAATCCAAAAAAATATATATCAAAATCGGACAAAATCGGACTCTTTTACCAAAATATAAATTACAGTTACAATGTCAATTATCTTGTTCTTTCCAGTTATTTAATTAATAATATTACCGTTTTTGTAACTTTATACCTTATTGAATCTTTTCTTTGTAGAACTGATAATATTTGGAGTGCGCTGCTTCTCTTTTATTTTCACAAATTATCCCTTAATTTTGCCCACATTACTTATCCTCACTTTATATTTCTTATCATTCATTATTATTAGAAAATCTCTCTTTGATAAAAAGAAAATGTCACAATATTTTTTGATTAATGAAATTGACACTTATACACATCGATACTTTTGTTATCAACTTTACATTTTACAATTGGCGCCCTGAAAAGCGTAGCGTTGCCATATCGTTCTGACAGTATAAAAATTTACCGACAAATGAAAAATTTCTAAATACACATAATATTTTCATTTTTTTCTTACAATTATAAACATAATAATTAATTATAACTTGATTTTATACAAATTTAATGCAATATATACAAGAATTTGCTGAGGCCCTGCTTAATAAGCATCTACAAAATACGCTTCTCGCCGTGAAAGGAAAAACCTTAATCAACATAGTTATAAAATAGTAATAAAATTTCGAAAAAAATAATTTTTTCTATGCTGAGTGAATATTAAATGACGGAATATTTTTTCTTAGGTGAATTTAATGCGATCTAATACTTTTCAATGCGAAGCATTAACCACTGCTGTAGCTCGCATTCAGCGCGGTAAAGTTTTATGCGAATCCAGCGAAGCATTGACTTTTCAATTCCTTTCTTCGCATCAGATAGCAGAATTTAAATTAATTGTTAATTAGTCTAATTTAAAATATTTGTTGTTAATATTTTTCTAAACACAAATGACATAATAAAACCTTGTGTTGCACGTTTTTTTAGGTCTACGCGTATTTTGCGACTAGACTACGTCGACGAGAGTGCGTCTAAACATAAGCGTCGTCCACAATGGCAACACACAAGTATACGATCACAGTAAGATGTAAGCATAGTAAGTTAATGGTATGAGATTTTTACACGTTAAGAATACGCGACTGTGATTGTGCAGTAACAAACTTGTTGTTTAAAGAAAAACAAACAAAAAGCGCAGAGTATATTTAATCTCAAATTTGCGCCTCCGTACGCTGTACGGCACAGCGCGACGACGCAAGCTGGGGGTTTGAGGCTTCTCGCGGCAATTCGCGTAGTGGGGATAAAATAGGGTACAAGTAAAGCGACTAGTAGAGGTACCGTGAACGCCCTGAACGCGCATCGCACCGTCCCTAGTCATTTAACCGCCACTCCATCCTCTCCCCCTATTCAAATTGTCGCGAAGCCTCGAACCCCCAGCTTACGTCGTCGCGTTCTCTTGCATTGTGCGGTGGCGACGATACAGGTGACTGTGGCGGCTGCCGTGCCCTTTGGAGTTGAGATTGAGCGTACTTTGCGTTTTTCGCTTGTTTTTCATTCAATAATTTGTCACGTGTGAATCTCGCGTGTACGAGTGCGTCGGGTGTGCCGATGTATTATATCGTGCGATTGTCGAAACGCCAGGCAAGTGATGCGTCTATAAGGGCCGGTATCACACACACACACACAAACACACACACACACACACACACACACACACGCGCACACGCGCACACGCGCACACGCACACGCACACACGCACATTCGCACACACGCACACACGCACACACGCGCACACGCACACGCACACACGCGCACACGCGCAAACGCACACACGCACACACGC
>NW_020213519.1:0-19135 GCF_003070985.1 Temnothorax curvispinosus | reverse complement strand
TTTTTTAAATAAAATATACTTAAATGCCTATCAATGCCGTGGGAGTTTGTCTCTGATCCTTTTAAATGTTTTATATGATTAAAATTTATGTATTTGAGATTAATATGATTCTCTGAATGTGTGATATATCCGGTTTATAATCATTATTTTAGAGCGTAATATTTTTTTAATAAAAAAAATATAAGTATATGAATTAATTGTATAATTATAAGTATAGGTAAATTTTTTTTATAAGTACAAAGCATGTGAAAAGATTACTTTGTGACTAATCTCTCTGATTAACTTATCAAGTGACCTATTAGAGCATTTTGATAAAATTATCAATTTTTTGTTGTTATCGATGTATGTTGTTATAAGTAAAAAGATTAGATTGGTGATAATGAATTATATATAGTTAGATGTTTTTGTGCTTTAAGCAATCCTGCTGGTTAAATTATCAGAATTTTTGTTCAACTCATAATAATTCTATTTGGTAATTCGGCAAAATTTTTGATTGTCTGACTTGTGTTTTCAATTTTGCTAATTTGACTTGTTGCGTTTCAGTGCACTCCAACTGTGTATCCCGCCGAGCCATTCGATGCAAACGCGGACGCCACTATCTTGCGTAAAGCGATGAAGGGATTCGGCACGGACGAGAAGGCGATTATCGACGTGCTTACAAAGAGAGGCATTGTACAGAGACTGGAGATCGCGGAGGCGTTCAAGACCATGTACGGAAAAGATCTGATCAGCGATTTGAAGAGCGAGCTGACTGGAAAACTGGAGGATGTCATTGTTGCCCTTATGACCCCGTTGCCCCATTACTATGCCAAAGAGCTGCACGACGCGATTAGCGGTATGGGTACTGATGAGGAAGCAATTGTCGAGATTCTGTGCACTCTCAGCAACTATGGCATCCGTACGATCGCCACGTTTTACGAAAATTGTAAGATTTTTATTATCTCGATTGTATTATGTGCTTATATAGTTAGATTTTCTTCTATTAAGAAATACATTATTTTGAATAGTGTACGGCAAAAGCCTTGAGAGCGATTTGGAGGGCGATACATCGGGCCATTTCAAGAGATTGCTAGTATCCCTCGTGCAGGCAAACAGAGATGAAAATCAAGCGATCGATCAGGCTCAAGCGGTCGCTGATGCTCAAGCGTTATACGAAGCTGGTATGTCGTGAAATTTTTTCATCGAGTTCTCCTTTAGAAAATTTCTCTTTATCTGTTGATTGAAAAATTGAAATGTTTGGTCGCTTTAAATGTATTTCGTGATGCGCAATGTTCCATTTTTTAATTTTGACACAGGTGAAAAACAATGGGGAACAGACGAATCTCAATTCAATGCAATCTTGGTATCTCGCAGCTATCAGCAACTGCGACAAACGTTTATCGAGTATGAGAAACTATCGGGACATGACGTAGAGGTTGCCATAAAGAAGGAATTTTCTGGCAACATCGAGAAAGGCTTACTTGGAATAGGTAAATAATTATTTACATATTTATTCAAACTGTCACGAGTATGCCATATTAACATTCTTATTTACAAATTACTTACAGCTACTAATTTCATAACGTGACTAGCCCTTATGTTTCATGTTTCTTGTAAGTAAACACGCGTGCCCAGAATCAATTGTACTTGTTTGATATGTATTTCCCTTTTAATTGTGCTTAGACGAGAATAATTGTGCGTTCCAGCGTGAAACATGAGCGGTTGAAATAGCAGTTCAATGCGAGGAAATTATAAGTTTTTGAACGCAACGGAATATCAATAATCCCAATATAACACGATATCATGAGTCGAACTTTTCGTAAATACCTGACAACCTAGACATTTACGTTTTCTGTGAACTTTTGTAAAATGAAAAATATTTTCGCAGGGCAGAGGCAAGTTATTGCAGCAAGATTTTACTTAGCTTTTGTTTACCCGTTTGTAAAAATATTAATATGATTGTTGTTGTGATTGTCAGATAATTAGAGTTAAACACTTTTGGACACGAATATGTACCCGACAACACTTAGTAGCGTGAAGTGTAGGCACACCCCCCAAACTTTTTTCATCCTCTGTTCTTTATTGATGTGTAATAATCTAATTTCCTGACTCTTTTTAATCTTAAAATACTAGTACAACTTTTGATTTTAATGAAAAAGATAAGAATATCTCTATTATTGTGTGATAATTATTAAAGAGACGTAATTTGATTCATAAATTGCATGAAAATGGTGTGTTCAATACCTGTGTGGTATTGAATTTTGTATATATTATGTTATTATATATATATCTCCTGACAATGTTGCATGGCAACTATTACATATAACATACAAAAACATTTGTTACTACATCTGTATATTTCACACACAAATGTAGTATAATCTACATACCTATACAAAATCCGGATTGAAAATGCCGTATGAGCGTAGTATAACTCTACAGCATGGAAAGAGAATGCTCCCCTTATCAGTTTATCATATTTCTCCATATATTTTTCATTGCATTAACGTATAATCGATACATGTAACGTTACAAATCATCTTAATTTTTGGTCGACAGTGAAATGCGTCAAGTCAAAAGTTGGATTTTTCGCTGAGCGTCTGTACGCCAGTATGCACGGCATAGGTACGAAGGATCGGACACTAATCCGTATCATTGTGTCTCGAAGTGAAATCGATTTGGGAGATATTAAAAAGGCATTCGAAGAACGCTACGGAAAGTCATTGGAGAGCTGGATAGCTGTACGTATTCCAAATTATGTGCTTCCAAAAAATTCGTTCTGTCATCTAAATTATATTTTTCAATCGGTTGCAATAAATTATTAACAAGTACATATATATATATGTTACAGGGAGACACTTCGGGAGATTACAAGAAGGCACTTCTTTCCTTGGTCTCCACATAATTTTGATGAAGCTGTTAAGGGTCCAGGTGCACACTTGCCTATTAATGCATTATCTACGAAAAACAACTTTATATATTTCTACATGGATTCCAGCTTAATATTGTTTAGTGTACTAATGAGGAATTAGAAAAGGTACATAGCTGCATTTTTGAATACTTATCATTTTTGTAATACTTTTTTGAAATTTTTACTTTGTAAGTAGGCCAGTAAAACTTTATGACGTTCTGCGTTCCAATCTCGTTCACATATACATAAATTATATTTAATTAAATTATATTTTATATATTCTTATTTTTATCAAAAGATTTACATAAAGAATCTCAAAGTGTAAAAGAGTGAGAAATAATTGAGAAATCAATGAAAATAAAGTAAAAAAAAACATTCTATACGATTTATTTATTTCCTCACCTTTTGTTCACATATATGTATAAATAAAAATTAATATATTTGTATGTGTGTATGTTTGCGTGTACATCTAAGCATACTTACAGATATAACAGTTTATAAAATAAATTAAAATATTACAATTTAAAACATTTTCATAAAGCATATACGTTTATCAAACTAGAAGAAAAAGTTCATTTGTGTATTATTAATTCTGCATATATAACAAACTACAAATATATACAATCAAATATCCATATGAACCAGATTAATGTCAATAAAAGTAAACTCCGAATTTTACTGTTTTTTTTTACTGTTCGCATTTGTTGTTACACTACGTACAAAGTAAAAAGACAAGTGAAAGATAGTCGATAGAACATTTTTATTCTGCTCATGCAATTAGAATAAATAATGTGGTCTCGGAGAAAACTTCACGGATATGAATATTGTTTGGTTCATGTCCATAATATCGGCAATTAACAGTATTTTCCATAGTCTTTACATATCAATGAAGTTATAACTATACTTTGTACGTTAATTGCACATATAAAGAAAATATTTTTTCAGCGCATGAATTACTGCGTCTGGTTCTAATTGCCAATTAATTATTAAAGTTATTGAAAATATTTTTTGTTTTATTTTTAATCACTTTTCCTCTCACGCTACTTTCCCACTATTTTATATTTGATCACGCACATATAAAATGAACATGTCATTATTTTAAATTAATTGTGCACACACATTTTCAATTTAAATATGCATAAATGTGATGCAAATAATGAGAGCAGCCAAAAAGAAGAAATGGAAAGATTGAAGAATACGGAGATTCCATTGTAAAATAAACAAACTTTGGAAAACAAATCTCTTTAAAACAGACATTTCTAGATAATTATGCTGCCTTTTCTCTTTTTTAACTTTTTATTCGTTTCTTTCAGCCGACCGCTTCTTCGGACAGATGTAGGAACTAAAAACGAGAGGATATTGTTTCAGTATTTTAAACATATTGCATATTTTACACATGTATACAAAATTAATAATAAAAATTAAGTAGAACCTTTATTATCCGAAAAATAGAATACATTAATAGAGGAGATAGAAACGTGTTTGGGTAATCAAATTATTGGACAAATTTTTTTAAAATTTTCCATATACTCGCAATTTCATATGTATAGTCGCCGCCAATGATTTCTTTTCTGAGGTATTCTTATGTTCCCCCCTTATCCCAGGAAAGGAATCATTGGCGGCGACTGTACATTTATTTTAAGAGATTATACAAAAATACGGATAAAATACGTGATATTAAATATGTAGGTAGTAAAAGAATCTTAGTAAACAAATGATTAACCAGTAGTTGACGGCAAATTCCAATAGAAATTACAGCAAATTGACACTTATTGAACACAGGTTAATCTAAAATGTTAATCTAATCAGGTTAATCTGATGTAAACTTGTAGTTCCATTTTTCTCGCGATCATCTTTTTTGACAAAATTTTATCATATTTCTATCAGCATTCTATCGACAGCGACAAATTCTCCGTGAATTTGTAACTTTCTATCGACAAAATTTGCCAGACCTATACAAAAGTTTTTTCAACAGACTTATCTACTATTGGGGATAATATATATAATATACATAATAGTTTTGCTTTTATACTTTCTCTTTTCAAATTCTTTTAAATTGTTGTCAATTTTCATACAAATTTGACCTCATTAATTTTATTTCTTTTCATATTTCAGACAATTTGTCTGAAAAAAAAAACATCTTTTAGTGTTACAAAATTTTGACATTGGCACATCTTTATAAAATAAGAATATTGCATGAAATATTCTTCATGTAAGAAAGGAAGAAGATAATATTGTATTATTATTAAATTCTCTATAAATAAAAAATAATAAAGTATATATAAATACGTTATTAAAATTATCAGTTCAACGTAATTTGAAATAGTAGAATACTCAGATATAATATTACTCGGATAATACATTGGTTCTACCACATTTCAATTTATCAATCGATATTTCTTCATCAATATAAGTTTGAACTTAATGTATTAGAAAATTTAGTAACCTTGATTATCAGTGACAATTTTCTTTGGGCGTCCTCTAGGTCGACCGGACATTTTTTGACCCGGGACAAACGGATTAAACATCGCAGGCATTCTCTTAAAACACCTGAGCGCTGGTGTTGTCATCATATTGTCTATGGGTGGCCATGGTGTTTTGGGTATCGTATGAAACGTCGTGGACTCACAAACCGTATGTAAGTCAATGACATCTTTCCTGAAAAGTATTTCCAAATATGTATTTGTTCGTTAATAAAATCTATGTTCTAATATATATGTATATATGTATACATATATAACAGGTCGAGTTACATTCGTTATATTTACCCAATTTCTTCGGTTTGCTTATAAACATAAGCAAATGGTCCATTTTGTGGAACATGTCGCAGAATATACTGGCCAGGAGCCAAGGATGCTAATCCTTCGATTATATTATACAAAACGCTTAGAGAATCTTCTACCTTGACATTATAAAGTCGTTTCATTTCATTGCTCAGCGACATTGTTGTAAGCCTTTCTATTTGTATTACTTCTGCAGTGTTAGTTTCTATCCTAACTGTAATGATACAAAATTTTATATGTAGAATATAATATAATCATGTGAACCGTTCTGTATAGGACCATTTGTATAAGAGCGATCGATTATTCAAATCTTAGATTCAATCCTGATCCTCATCCCTTATGTATGCCTTGTATTATTTATAAGAGGCTGATTAAAGAATTAAAATTTTTGAATAAAAGAGTATGAGGTTATTGAGATTGTAATCTGTTTCGAGACCAATAAACTAATACACATACATATAATAATTATAAAATAATACCTCTAGCTAACGATGTGTCTGGTCTAAATTTCAGTGAAGCCCATTGGTGCAAGCCTTCCTCCAATGTTACAGCTTCAGCTCCAAGTCCTGTCTGATGCTCCATCCTCGGTGCTAATATTAAAAACTCTGATTTTCCGTTTGGCAACATCTGACGAAGACAAATTTCATATTTTATAATTCGATACCGATTATTAATAGGAACAGTATGGGAATACTCTTACCTCAATCCCATCCGTCTTTGTACGAACCAACATTTGATATTCCTTCACGCCGTGCTTTATTCTTTCATGCTGTGGAGATTCCGCTGGCCCTATTGTGAAAAGCTTATACGACACATTTTGTTTCATATCCATTTTAAAATCAGTTTCGCCATTTGCTGGATTATCTGAATGTCCCGGTTCGTCTGGATCTGATAAAGCCAAATCTTCTTCAAAGTTATTAAGATAATTATAAAATGTACTATCGTTACTATCCGTGTCCGAATTCGCAGCTTTCTCAGATTTGTCTTCTTTTTTCATATGTTTTGTTCTAAAATATTCATCACGATGCATAATATACACTGATTTTTATGCAATATTATACTTTATGATATATATGCTTATACTCACTCTTCTGATGATTTTCTTTCAACGTCAACGAAGTACTGTCTAAGTACATATTTATATACCCAGGTATTCTTTTGCGGTATAGTGGCGGCGCTTGGTGGTAATCTCTTATTGACGTAAACAATATTCTTTCCATGATGCGATTTCACGACCACTGGTATGAGCCACGAGTTTGAATAATCCGGATCTATGTTGTTCAACAGACACTTGAGGCCACTAGACGAAATAACAAAGTCTGCATCAGCTTCTCTCGCAAGACTCTCGCAATATGAATCCTCGCTCACGGGTAATCTGAAATGTTGCGTCACATTGTCAGGCGCGATGCACACAGGGAATCTTCTGAACAACTCGTCATGATTCGTAAATAACGAAACTTTTACCAGATCGAGTTTCGGCAATGTCACCTTCGAAAAGGTTCCCTAAAAATGATAAAATAATTAAATGCACATTCAAATTGAGTACGTCGGATAAATATCGATATCATGTTGCGATAACTTGCCTCTCGTAAACAAGAGATGAATGTTACTTTAATGGCTTTGATTCTAAAATTATTCTTCTGTACAGAAAGTGGTATATTCATAGATTCAGCATAAAATCTCGGTAACTTTTTAAATTCCTGCATTTTTGCCTTCCATTTTAATGCGACAAATTTATTACATTTGATCAACCAGGGAAAAGAATCATCCCACTTGCTCTTTGCAAACACTAAAAATTCTTTCTGTTCTTCGGATATTGTCTCCTGCAAGGCCTGAAAAAAGTTCATTCCAATTTCAATACACAAAACACAGAAGTTTTTTAAAATTGTTGCTCATACATAAAAATAAAGTTAAACTGTTTTTCGTTTTTTCTTTTCTGTCTTAACCAGTCCAAATTAAGAATGTTAAAATGCTCAATGAGAGATATTTATTCACCATGTATTCTTGCAATTCCTTCCTCTCTTCGTCGTTCATTCCCTTTCTTTCATTGCTAGATAATCTCAATAAAACTCGAAGGCACATAGTTTGCTGTTCCTTATTCAAACGAGACCTTTTAGGAAAGTAAAATGGCAATTTTCTTATTCCAGGTACATAAAACTTGTGTTTTTGCACACGAGTGTTACTCCCGTGCTCGACTTCTTGCTCATCCTTGTCCTCCGTGTCGCTGGAAAGTACCTCGCCATCCTCACGGAGATACTTTTTAATCAACTCTACATCGACATCGGCATAGTCGCTTTTGATATCGTCAAACGGATCTGTGAAGCAGTCGTTCATGATTCTATACATCGCACTTTCGCGCTCCATTCTCTCGTCCCTGATGAATACATTGTCTATCATGTCCTCCAACGCGGGATACCTGCAACAATGCGACAATAATAAACAGTAATATACAAAAACACATGTTCATATTCAATCAATACAAATAAAATAAGTACAAAATATAAATATAAACAAATTTAAAAAAATGATCAAAGCACGTGTTTGACGCACGTGTCACATCGCAATCATTCCATAATTATGGACAAAAAAAAATGTACTCCAATCGTACAAATCGTAATCATAAGCAGAATAAATAGAAATTGCAAAATCCATTTATACAAGATTCTGTGCGCTTTGACGCTTGAAATCGTTGCACGTACCAGTCGAGGTTCCGGAATCTCTCCATGTTCAAACGATAGATACTGTTTATATGGTAATAGGATTGTTTATATTTTAAAACATGTTTTTCGTTCGTCACGTTCGACGAACAATAACAAGCTGCGTTGGCCGACAAAACATTTCACGCTGAATTTACAATAATTTTCTTTTTTATATTATTCTTCACGCTTCTAGATGCTTTCCTTGTCCGCTTCCACTGTTTTTTCGCGTGCACAATGACCAATGCACAATGCACATTGCACGAGTTTTTGTTGTCCTTGAGTGCAGAAAGTGTAGCGATTCGCTTTCAAAAGGGTGACGCAGTGCGAGCACCAAGAAGTGTAAAGAGGTGCAGGTAAAGCTGCACCTGCAAGTTAAAACTTATCTCTGTCAGCTGGATAAATAATAATATATTTTTCCCTGAAAAATCTCTTTTTATTTCGTTAGATAGCCGAGTCGTATGAACGGTTTCCATTGAAAATTGGATGATTTAATTAAAATCATCCGTAGTGTCTTGTCTCGCGAGGTCAGCGGAGTTACGTCAAGCGCGGCTGGAACGATCATTTTGGCGAAATGAATTTCGGAAGGGTTGCTAACATTAACGTTTTTCGCAAAATTCGACAGCTCGGTAAGTCTCGCGCAAGTGTCGTGACAGTTTCAAGCGTGCGCTTGCTTCGTTTCGCGAGCTAGACTGAATTTTTCGTACCTAACCTAAAAAAATGCGTTTACATAATCTTTTGATAAACCGAGAGGATATCGTGCAGTAAACTTTAACTGAGTTTCTAGTGTCTAAAATTTCGCACGTTACTTGACATTTTATTTATTATTTATTTTATTGTTGTATTACCTATTTTATTTTTTATTTTATATTAACACATCTTTATTATATTGTTATTGTATCTTTTTACTGATTTCATGATTTATATTTGAAAGGATCAATAGTCAAAATGTCATGACAACTGTACTAACAGTTTGCCAGTTGGTCGAATAACAAATCATTGTTACTTATTTACTGTCAAAGCCAAGTTTTATGTCATTGTTTTAAGATTATATGGTGATCGGCGATTCTGTTGCAGAGACATTGGTCAAGCCTGGCGGTTTACTTGTGCGAAGCTGCAATCCAACGCAATTTCCCAAGTCGACGTCGAGTCTCACGAATCTGAGCCGCTCTGTGATTCCTGACGCGAGCAATTATCCAAAATGTCGTATTCTGTCCAAGGTTGTCGGTTCTAGAACTTCTACTCCAATTTTGTTTCTATCATCTATTTCTATTTTTTAAGAAAAATAGGAATAGGTAGGTATGTTGACAAAATGTACTTTACTGTTGTATCTCTTTCAGCTGCCTGCACAATCCACGGTCAGCATGACCCAAACTCGTGCGGCAAGCGCTCAAGGCGATCACGTACGATTGTGGGTGATAGAGAGAATAGTGTCCGCATCCTTCCTGGCGCTAATACCCGCCGCCCTGATCTTCGAAAATAAATTTATCGATATATTATTGGCAGCTGCCATTGTCATGCACACACATTGGTAATTGATATTATCTGACAGTTTAACATTTCTTTTTTCTAATTTAATTTCGTATAATATTCTATTACGGAGCATATTAATCTGAAAGAATAAATTTTATTACGCAGGGGATTGGAAGCTATCGTTCTCGACTATGCACGGCCCATCGTGGTTGGTACATTAGTTCCAAAAGTAGCGTTCTTGATGCTAAATCTATTGTCCGCCGCTACTCTAGCCGGCCTGCTTGTGCTGATCTATAACGGCCCCGGCCTTACAAAGGTCATTAAAAATGGCTGGGCAATAGGTAAAGATAGACAGAAAGCCAGTTAAATATGATTATTACAGCAGGAACAATTTGTTTGTGTTACATATATGAAGAACTTTTTAAGACGGTAGCTTATAAATTATTCGAGAATAAATTATTTACTTATTCAACAACTTTTCCTCTTTATACTACCTAAATTTTCGTATGTGACTTACAAATTGAATAACAGTGAGTTATGAATGTCTAGTGGAGGATATTGTAAAGGATTGTAATTTATTAGTATGTATATATGCGATTTAAAAACAGAAAGATATAATTAATGCCATTAATATTTATGCTACAAATCAATGATAACAAACAATATTTTTTTTTTCGTTATTGTCATTATATATGCATAATAAATGTACAACAGGCCGCGACAGGTCAACAGTGAGTTAAGTGAGATTTAATTGCCGGTAGAGGTAGCAGCCTTGTCTATGAAGGTCGCCAGTTTCACATCCCTCTGCGACAGTCCGTTCACGTCGTGGGACGACAGAGTAACATTTACTTTATTGTAAACATTGAACCATTCGGGATGGTGGTCCATCTTCTCAGCTTGTAAAGCTACCCTCGTCATAAATCCGAAGGCCTAGAAATCGAATTGCGTCGCCAGGTAGCTGGACAAACCCACAACAGTTGTGAACAGCTAAATTTGACATACCTCATTGAAGTTTTTGAACACAAACTCCTTGTAGATCGCATCCCTGTTCGCTTGGACAGTCCATCCCGTCGACAGCAACGGGCTCAAGTTCTGCTCTCTTTCCTCCGGAGTTAGTTTACTCTGATAAGGATCAACAGAGAAAGACACTTCCATAAATTATCATAATTTATATTCTTTTATATAATTACGATCAAACATAATTCGCCTAATATCTCTTTGTTCGTTATTTGCGACATATGTGGCACAGTGCTTTTATATAATCCTCATTAATAATCTTCATTTAAATATCGTTCAGGATGTATGCATAGAAATGTGACAAGATTTGTGTAACAAGTGGCTGACCATCGCCATATCACTTTCACCGCGGAAGGACTCGCCCAAGGATTTTGTACGTCCCAATTAAGTACCCGATCGAAATTCTTTTGTCCAAACACTGAACAATCTGCGACGAGTTCGCGGCAAATCTGACGAAGGGCTTACCATCTTGGCTCTCCTCGAGACAGCGGCGGATAAATCTCTGCGGTCCAGAATGCGCGATATGCACTTTCGAACGTGATCCCCTCCACTCGCGCGCCTGGTCAATACGGCTATCATTTTATATCGATGGCTCTATGTATTCTTAAGAAACTGAATTCCTCGCCGTATCGCAATTTCGCAATCATGCAGCGGACGTGATAAATGGCTCGTTTTTTTTCGCAGCGTGTTAAGAAAGACGAACCAATTTCTAAACGATTCCCTAACCTCTTGTTTCGTTGTGGATCCCGCCGTATCGGTTTCCATATCAAGGACAAGTTAAAATGTTGATAAATATACTGATAGGAATAAATTCTTTGTACAAATAATTCCGAAAAACAAAGAAATAATTTCTCGAATATTATTTTCGAATAGGACATTTTTAAATGTAAATTTTTTTTCATTTATTCTTATTCCATTTCATTTAGCAGAATGCGCGTATATATAGTGCGCGCGCGCACACGCACGTCGCACACCTACGAAAAAACTATCTTTTATTCTTTATCTACAATACACATAATAAAATGTTTCTTGAATTTTTTTCGTAGTACACAAGTCACAATTTGTAAAAAATGTTTCTTAAATGTACAAAAATCGAAGAGAATCTGTATCGGTATAAGAATATAGAGATGTATATTTTAGATATTTACATTTTATGAGACTATCAATAGATTTCATGACTGTACAAAACACACAAACGAAACTTTATTTCTTTTTTAATTTTAGTCAGAGGCTTAGGAAGTGTAAAAAAAATAGATTTATCCTGTCAAACATAAATAAAAAAAATCTATAGTTTAATAAAGTCATTGATTCGATTTCGCCGATTTCTTTCCTTTCTTAACTAGAGTCACCGGCGGTGGCAATGGAACTTTAAGCACGATGATCTTCTTATCTTCCTTAGTGGGCACTGCACCGATAATTTTCGCGAGGTCCGTCAACTTCTTTAGACTCGTTCGCGTTTCCAGCATAATTCGGAATAGCTCCAAGTCGAGGACGAAGTTCGATATCGTCAGTGCGAGAATCAAGCTGTGCACGAGGCCTTTGTCCTTCATGGTGTTCGGCCTCAACCTGTAAAAAAAAAAAAAAATTTCCTTAAAGTTTCGTCCGCGATTTATGCAACCGATGCTCACTCACCGTCCGTTCGCGCTGGACACGCTGTACGTGTCGATAATGTGCTGATTCACCTCTTCAGAAATCGGGCATATGACAACATCGCGTCTCTTCGCGTTCTTCAATGGCATGGCGAACCACGCGTTGACCATTTCAATGTAGAGCAAAAGGGCTATCTTGTTCACATTGTCTGGATCCGATTGTACAACTTTTAAAGTGCGTTTGAAGAATTTTCCCTTTCTACACGACCAAAAAGATACGTATATAATAATATTGTATAAATGAAAAATACAGATGATAACACTGGTAAAGAATATTAAAATTAGGAAGTACCCTTCCACATCCCCATTGAGAACCTCCATTGCGTGCTCATACAACGTTTCCAATTTACTCTTGGGAATAATATCATATACATTGTACACATCTTTGACATTACTCGCATTCCTGTTGCACGGAGGTAGTATCCCACTTGACATACAGTCCTCGGCTTGTAATTCAGTTGATAAATCTAGCCGGTCAATTTCAACATCTGCCGGAAAACATATAACTTGGTGAGGTTTTTGTGTGTGATAAAAATGATCTGACATTACGACATATTTAAACGGATATTACTTGAAAATTCAATTGTATGATAACATGAAGAAAAGGACTTTCTTACTTGACACTGTTTTCTCAAGTTGTTCCTTAATGGAATCGACATTCACTTTCAGCTTCTCAAATTGCTCAGTTCTACGTTTAACTCTCTTAGATCCAAATTGCTTGTTCAGTATAAAAATCTTTTCTTCCACGTTATCCTTGCTGTCGTCCACGCCGGGTTTCTCGAGTACTGGAGTTACTTGCCACCGCTCGGCCTCCAACAATCGTACTTTGCCTGTCCTTTTATTGTGGAGCACCAACATCGTTCGCGTTGACTCCTTCTCACAATCCGGCCTGTAACCTTTGTAAACAATGTGTCCATTTGACAAGGCCAACACAGTTTTGTCGTCCTTCTGATCGTGGAACAAGCCGCACGACATCTCCTTGACTTCTTCATCCTTAAGCTCGCCATTTTGGAAGTTCACTATATGACAAATTTATACATAAGAATTACTTATTATGTGTTTAAGTTAATATAAAAATGATTGTGTACAATAAACAATTTAGATAAAATGTGATAATAATTGGACGTAATTATAAAAGATATATAATATAATATACATATATATAATTTTTTAATACATAAATATAAAACATTATATTTGAATATTGATAATATTAAAATATATGCGGTTAGAAAATAATAAGGTTGTGAGAGGGCTGTTTATCTTACCAATAATTGGCTGAATTTTGTCTGATTGCACAATTACGTCTTCGATAATCGCTTTGAGCCGCTTCATTTTTCATTTATTCATATGTTTCACCGGTATCGTTCTCGTTTTGATGTAATTAACCTATCTCTTAAAAATGTTGCTTTTCGCGTGACACGTACAGGTTAGGATCGCGAGGAGACAAAATTAAGCGCTGTTCACATCGCGTGTTTTGTGCGTAATTTTTCAGTTGGTCGTGAGTTCGTGAAATGGTAAACTTCTTCAGTCAATCATGGCCACGAACACGATAATGAATTTGAGAAATTAAACAAATGCAAAATTATTCAAAACTACGAGATTAAAATAGTTTGAAATTTATAATAAAAATGTAAAATGTCATTTTAGGTAAAGAGGATTGCAAATGGGAAGGAGATGCAATCTGATTGGCTACGCCACGTTGTTGCTATTTTTTTTTCGAATAAACCGCAATCTTTAATAAAATAATTTATTATTTATTTTATGCTTGCAGAAGAATTTAAATATATAAAAAGAGTAATTGCGGAATTGACCAGAAGGCAACTATAACTGAATTTCGATTAATTTAATCATTAGAGCTGATTAATTCAATCGGCAGAATTACTCAATTCAGACCTTATATTAAATATATAGGGTCGGAATTGAAAAATGTGTTGCATAGTTGGATTAGCCACGTTCTGAACTTTAATAGTATCTTTATTTTGCCTCTCTTGAAATTTTATTTGAAAATAAAATTTTATTTTTTTTCTATATTTTTTTTATTGGAATAAAACGCTAGTGAAAAGTAATTTTTTTCCTATGTATCCCATTACAGCAATCGATGACAATTTTCAAGTTTGTAATGTTAACCATTCGGGTTTAGAAATTAATAATACAGAAAAAAAGTACAAATAAAAAAAATTTTTATTATGTACAACACGCTAATCGTAACATACTAATTTTCAGTATGGTCTTAAATGTTGTCCAATATAGTTATATAACATTATCTTCCTAATATCTCCCTCATTATCCCATAGCTATTAATGTCATGAATAATACACGCAACCATATATTTCTATTATCATACAGTTCTAAACATAAAAAGTACATATAAGAAAATATTAAAATCTTTGAAAGATAATTTTTTTTATAAAATTTTAATAGGACTTGGAAAATTAGTAATAACGCTTGCTTTCTCTAAACACAGTTTAAACTACAGTTTTAAAATTTAAATTTATACTTTAAAATTATCTTCTCTATTGTGAATAACAAATTATCATGTGTGCAAAAAAAAATCCAAATAAATGAATATAAAGGTGAGATGTGAAGTTAAATATCACTATCATAAATAGTTTCGAACATAAGTTAAGAAATATGAAAAACTGCTAGTTGATTTGCAGCTTTGAACTTTTTCAGGCCTTCTAGAAAATTCCAATCTATTTTCTTACTCAATAACCAAGTCATGTTCTTCAATTTCTTGGAATGTAGTATTAACCGTTTTTATCCAATCGTTTATTCTTTTCTCCTGCTCTTTTTCTGTTTTTGTAAGTTTCTTTTTCTTTGTACGTGTTTTGACATTTTCCTTCTCCTCTTCATCCTCGCTATGTTCTGAAAAATCAAACTTCACGGCACGTTTTCTCCTATATGAATGCTGGGGTGGCTGTAACATTTTAAATAAACATAATTAATAAGTAATACGATATATATAAACAAACATGCAAAAATATATAACGTTAATAAATACCTTTGAAAAATGTGTGGGTTCTAAATCCATAAACAAGGGAGCGTTATTTCCAATATTTGACAGTCTCTCAGTTTCGGACAAGATATCAAATGTGTCAGAAAAATTGAGAAAATCCACCATTTGTCTATTCTTTTGCTCCCCGAGAGGTTTATCAATTTCAGTATGCGTTTGGTCTACCGCTTGTTTATTATCCCCGTTAACATTCGGTCTCTGTAAATTTTTTATTTCTCCCAGTGATATTCTGGCGGGTGCTGGTCGTGCAGACTTACTTACAGCTGCCGCTCGAACTTTCTCCGGAGCCTGATTCTCCGAAGTTGGTAATTTCCTTTGAATTACACGCTTTTTGCGAAGACCGATCTTTTTCGTTTTTCTTTCCAAGTCTTTTTGGCTTTTATTTTCCTTATTCACGTCCATATTTTCTTTATCCATTTCCGTGCTCCTTTTCTTCTCCTTATTTTCTTTATTCGTTTCAGAATTCCTATATGGCGTACTCTGAATAAAGTGTTTAGTTTGAGAAAACGTTAATGTTGGTGGTCGCCAGGGACTTCCAAGATCGAAATTACTTGCCGTCTTCACAATAGGAGACAAAGTTTTCGTCAATAAGGAATATTTAAATGTGCCGTCGTGTTCCTTCAACGTTTTATTATCAAATATATTCTTCGGCCGAAAGGGCCGTGAGTCATCGGTATTGTTAGGTGGGGTTTTAGTTACTACAATATCATTTGCATTTTCAATAGATATAATTCTTGGTTTGCTCGTGCTTCCTTTCGTTTGTCCCGCAAACGTTCTGTCGGGTAAAGTTGTTTCTCCTACGGCTTGAACATTTGTATATGTTTTTAATGTTTCCGTTTCCATAATATTTTCCGTCGATTTTTCCATCGTCTGAATATCCTCGTCTATTCTCGGTGGTTCGACCTCTTCCCCAGTATCTTTGTTTACTGATTCCTCTAGCATCTGAATATTTGTCTTTATTTCCGATGTTTCAATTTTCTTCGCAACATCTTTCGTCGATTCCACAGCTCTCGAAAATTTTGAAGGATTGCTCTGTGCGATCCCCACAGAAAGATTCGCATCAGATTCGGGAGGTTTGATCACCTCACGGTCAATTATTTTTGATTGCGTAGTAACTTTCTTACGTGTCGTTTTCTTGATTATTTTGCCTTTCCCTTTGTTAATATTTTTTCTTACCTGCTTCTTCTTCTTCTTAGTAGCTTTCTCTCTCGAGTCATTAATGTCGAACTTAAAGTCGTACACGTCATTCTTT
This sequence comes from Temnothorax curvispinosus, assembly GCF_003070985.1. Lineage (NCBI taxonomy): Eukaryota > Metazoa > Arthropoda > Insecta > Hymenoptera > Formicidae > Temnothorax > Temnothorax curvispinosus. Next base: position 2,359 of record NW_020213519.1, on the reverse strand, counting down.
TCTTCCGAGGATTTTTCAGAAGGTTCTACAGGTTTTTTGTACACAGGTACTTTTTTACCAACTTGCAAATTCAGCTTCTCCACCACTACCACGCTGTCCTGTTGCTTCGGCGAGATATATCGCTGCAACAATCTCGAGTCCTCGCAGTAGTTTTTTATATTCCGACGAGGACGTAAACGTGAAATCGCTGGTGTCTGACTGTTTCTTAGAGACGCATTTTCCTTCGACACACGCAGGCTCCTGCTTCTCAGACAAACGTTAACCTTCTTCGAGCTTCTGTTGGTAGCAGCAACTTTTCTGGGTTTGAGCTTCTTTTCGGGCACGGCCCTTACCGTTGGTTCACGAGGTCTCAGACGAGAAACACGCGTGGACGCTCCGGTTGTAGCCATTATATGCTCAGATTTCTTCTAAATCTGGAAATATATTTAACATATGTATACAAATTTGTTTTTAGATATCAATAAGAAGATATCGATATAATAGAATCAGAGATACAGCAGTGGCCTCCGACAATTTGATTGACCTTCGATGCGAAAAACATCTGGTGACGTATGTCAACTCACCTGGATCACGACGGGCGGGAAACGGTTATGCGAGCGTGGAAGTTGCACGGTCAACGAGCACTCGATCGCGGAAATCTAATGAACGTGTGACGTGTCAGCTATCAGACTGAACGTATTTAACAGACGGTGACGTGATATCGCGCAAATCTGCATCGCATAATACGCTCTTCGAGGAACTCCGAGCAAAAATCGCAAAACCTTTCGACCTCACCGCAACGCAACTCTTGTGCAAAATGTCGGCGACACGAGTGCCAACCCTCGCGCATTTCCACCATTGGCAGGCGTACCAATACGTTCACAGTTTTTTTCGATTAGAGGTTAGGTTAGGTTAGGATTAGGTTCTGGAGGTTATAATTGGTTATAATTTGTTATTATCGTTCCGGCTGTTTGCCGCTTCGCGTGTTTATAGATATTTTACAAAGTTTCATTAATCGCTTTGCGCAGAACCGACAAATATTGCGAGATGCGAGCAAGCTGGGACAAGTATTATTCGACGTCGAGCTAGCGAATTTTGCGTAATTAAAATTCCATCTTTGTAATTAACCTAAAATAATTGAGAAATGGCCGATGAAAAGTCTGTGGTGCAAGAATTCAAGTTGGATCCGGATTGCGAATTGAGATTCGAGGTGGAGAGCAAGAATGAAAAAGTTACATTGGAGGTAATGGGACACAACTCCTCTCGGAGAAATTTATTTCATTTATTGCTAACTCATTTATTTTATTGCCAGGTAACACGAAATTTTGTTATTGCAGTTAAAGAATGGCCTGGCGGAAGTTTTTGGCACGGAATTGGTGAAAGGGAAAAAGTATGAGTTTACCGCCGGTGCAAAAGTCGCGGTTTACACTTGGCAAGGCTGTACCGTTGAACTAGTCGGGAAGACGGACGTCAGCTATGTAGCTAAGGAGACGCCTATGGGGCTTTACCTGAATTGCCACGCGGCGATGGAACGGATGAGAGAGACCGCGGAGAAGGATGACACTCGAGGTCCGATAACGATGGTCGTGGGTCCTTGCGACGTGGGAAAGTCGACGCTTTGTAGAATATTGTTGAACTATGCCGTTAGAATGGGCAGAAGACCGATTTTCGTCGATCTCGACGTCGGTCAGGGACACATAGCTATTCCTGGCACCGTAGGTGCCTTGCTGGTGGAACGACCTTCCAGTATAGTTGAGGGTTTCAGCCAGCAAGCTCCATTGGTCTTCCATTTCGGACACAAAACGCCACAAACCAACGTAACGTTGTACAACTTGCTTGTGACGCGTTTAGCGGAGGTTTGCTCAGACAGGCTGCAAGCCAACAAGAAGGCCAAGGCGTCCGGAGTCGTCATAAATACGTGTGGTTGGGTCAAGGGAGACGGCTACAAGTTACTCACTCACGCCGCGCAGGCGTTCGAGGTGGATGCAATTCTGGTGTTGGATCAGGAGAGACTCTACAACGAATTGGTGAGAGATATGCCGGACTTCGTGAAGGTGGTCTTTTTGCCGAAGAGCGGCGGCGTTGTCGAGAGGAGTCAGACACAGAGGATCGAGGCGAGAGATCAGGGCGTTAGGGAATACTTCTACGGTTCTCGAAATCCACTGTATCCGCATAGTTTCGAGGTGAAGTGGAGCGAGGCGAGATTGTACAAGATCGGGGCGCCCGTTTTACCAGCGTCTTGTATGCCGTTGGGCATGAAGGCGGAGGACAACCTGACGAAATTGGTGGCCGTTACGCCGGGACCCAGTTTATTGCATCACTTGCTTTCCGTATCCTTTGCCGATTCTCCCGAGGATGACGTCGTGCAGACTAATGTAGC
>NW_020213518.1:0-9724 GCF_003070985.1 Temnothorax curvispinosus | reverse complement strand
ATCGGCAACCTGGGACACGTAGACATCAAATTTGAGGTATTATTACATCTAGACATCGAAAACTACGGAGCTCATTATCTAAACATTGTCATCGGCAGCCTGGGACACCTAGACATCGCATTCAACGTATTATTACACCTGGACATCGAAAACTACGAAGCGCACTATGTGGACCTCGTCATCGGCAACCTGGGACACCTAGACATCGAATTCAACGTACGATTACACCTGGACACCGAAAACTATGAAGCGCACTATCTGGATCCCGTCATCGGCAACCTGGGACACGTGGACATCGAATTCAAGGTATTAATACACGTAGACACCAAAAACTACGAAGCGCACTATGTGGACCTCGTCATCGGCAACCTGGGACACCTAGACATCGAATTCAACGTACAATTACACCTGGACACCGAAAACTATGAAGCGCACTATCTGGATCTTATCATCGGCAACCTGGAACACGTGGACATCGAATTCAAGGTATTAATACACGTAGACATCGAAAACTACGGAGCGCACTATGTGGACCTTGTCATCGGCAACCTGGGACACGTAGACATCGAATTCAACGTATTATTACACCTGGACACCGAAAACTATGAAACGCACTATCTGGACCTCGTCATCGGCAACCTGGGATACTTAGAATTCAAGCTTGATTCATAAGAATCGACTTAAAAATTTCCTAGCGGCACTTTCTGCCAAGCGTAGAGAACCTTCTTTTCCGGCAGCGGTGGTAATACGATGTAAGGATACGAAATCTCTCCAGATAAACATGAAGGAATTGTCTCAATATATATTATATAAGTATATACCTAATTTACCTAAAATATTTAAATAAAAATCTTACTCCTGACCGATAAGTTTATCGACCTAATTTCGAAATACGCGCGCGATATCGAAACTGGCGATACCTGCGCCGCCAGCGTCGAAAAAGTGAAAGTAACGTTTCTGATTATGACGTCATCATACAAGAACGTCGGCGTTAGAAGAAGTATACGTATCTTAAAAATAAATTTTCACATTTGGACTTTGCGTCGCAATATCTCCGCTCGTAGGGCACGTAGCGGAATATTATGAGAGAAACCCCCCCCTAATTGGACCCCAAGCTATCGATCAAGCCTACTTAGAACTTGATCCGTTCACTCGTTATCGAGATCTCAACATCTCGGGTACTCGCAACCCGTCGCGTCGCGTAAAAGAGTCACGGTCGGTCTCGCTCCGCGTGTACTTGGCGCGAGACACTACCGTGTCTCTTGATATTTCTCAATCAAACAATGAAATCAATATTTTTATCTAAACGCGTTTTTCTCAAAACGACATTTTTCAAATTTGCTGCAGTTCTAACTCGAATACAAATCATCTGATCAACTTGAATTTTTTTGGAGCGTGTTTAGTATTTGTTTTTCCATACAATGACCTTCCAGTTTTTTGATTGGATAAAAAATGTCAATTTGCCATGCAAAAAATCGCGAGATTTTTAAGCGTAATTTGAAATTTTTTTTTTAAACTCCACCATTTTGTTGGATTTTAATTTTTTTTTATAATCCTATGTCATTGTACGGGAAATACCTTCTAGTTTAACGAACATTTTTTGTTTTTTTATTTCAGGCACTCTGAAGGCCGCAATCACTGCAGCAGTGGGAGAACTTTTTTTTTTTGAGACTCGGGAGATGACACATAAGTCGCTGAAAATTGATTATTTTCATACAAAAAAATTACTGCACATAGATCATTTATACACAAATATATTCTCAAAATTTCAAAACATTCGATGCAATACTTTTCTTTTAATAAATTCCCGAAAATCACCTTTTTTTGGGGCAGTCACACTAGTTGTGCCCCTTAAAACCGAAATCTTACTCGGAACTAATACTTTGCCATTTTTCAGATAAGAAAGAGACTTAGAGGATCCGAGCCCACTACCCGCACAAAAGGAGGGAGTGTTGGAAAGATGCTTTGTGCGAGTAGAGCACTCGCGCCCTTCCAGAGGGCACTGCGTGGCGCAGCAACGCGGGCGCGCACGCCGTACGAAGCGACAGACGATAGTCTGAGCTCATCGCGTGCACACGTGTCTTATATACGGTGTTTTATATTGTTTCGAGAATAAAGAGTTATAATAACAGATATAGAAGGATACAGATCGTTCGTTACCAATCACCACCACCATCTCGATCCATGCGGAGAGTATAATCCCAACAGATTTGACTGTGCTGCAATTGAAGTACAAGCACAAAATGGCACAAGGTTAATTAAAATAAATGAAGTTAATTCATACCTGGATGCAAGATATGTTAGTGCTCCAGAAGCAATGTGGAGACTGAATGAATATGATCTGTTCATGAAGTCTCACACAGTAATAAGACTGGCAGTTCATTTGCCTAATTGCCAAATGGTTTATTTCAGAGCGGGAAATAAAGAGCAAGCTGCACAAAGAGAGCTCACTCGAGTTACCACGTTGACTGCATGGTTTAAATTTAATCAATCTGATGAAAATGCGGTGCATTTTCTTTACACAGATATTCCTTATCATTATATCTATGATAAAAAAGAAACTAAGTGGAAGCCACGCAAAAAGGGTGGTGATAAAATAATTTCAAGACTTTATACAGTAAATATAAAAGATATTGAGATTTTATCTCCGTTTTCTTCTACTCCATGTAGTTGGAGCTAAATGTTTTGAAGATTTGAGAACTGTAAATGGAGTTCTTTATAAAACGTTTAAGGATGCAGCAATTGCAAAAAATTTGGTAGAAGCTGATGATCTTTGAGAAAAAACGCTGGAAGAAGCGACAGATTCCAAAATGCCCGTACAACTTCGAGAGCTATTTGCCTACATTTGCATCTATGGAACTCCAACAGATGTACTAACTCTTTGGAATAAATATAAAGATCACATGATTGAGGACTTTGTGCACAACAATGTTGTCAATCCTGAAAATATGGCTTTAAACCATATACAAGAAATTCTGAAAAATAATGGAAGTAGCTGTGAGAATTTCCAATTGCCAAATCCAATTCCAGTGAATATTTACGTCACAGAATATAATGTAGATAAAAAAAGAAGATGTGGTGACTATTTATTATCAACATTAAATGTTGAACAAAGATACGTGTACGACATAGTCATGCGAGCGATTGACAATGAGAATGAACCTCAGCGGTTATTTTATATTGACGGGTTTGCAGGAAGTGGAAAAACCTATCTATTTAACACATTTCTGAGTATTATTCGAGGAAAAAAACGAGATGGTTATTCTATGTGCTTCAACTGGCATTGCAGCTACACTTCTAAAAGGAGGAAAAACTTATCATTCCCTGTTCAAACTTTCAATACCAATTGATGATGAAGCTAAATCTAATATAAGAGAAAACTCAAGCTGCACGAGAACTGATCTCTGCCAAACTCATCATATGGGATGAGGTGAGCATGATGGTTGGGCATGCCTTAATAGCAGTTGATAAACTCTTCAAGGATCTAATAAAAAATCCTAGACCATTTGGAGGAAAAATTATTTTATTTACAGGAGATTTCAGACAAAATCTCCCAGTAGTCCTCATGCACATAAAGCAGCCATAATTGAGTCAACTGTCAAATAAAATCCTATATAGAAAAATGTAATTCAGGTTAAATTACAGCAAAATATGAGAACTGCGAATGAAAAAGAATTCACCATGAAACAGATTAGAGAAAATCCAGATCGAGCGATTCTTTGTTCTAAAAATGAAGATCCTTTCAAAATTAATGACGAAATCCTTCGTCTAATGGAAGGAGAAGAAAAGGAATATTTCTCAATTGACTCTATTGTGAGTGATGATCCACAAAAGCAATTGAATTATCCGACTGAGTTTTTAAACTCTATGACACCTTCTGGAATGCCAGTTCATCAACTTAAAATAAAAGTCAGTGTTACAATTATCTTATTAAGAAATTTAAATACTAAGAAAGAACTTTGCAATGGCACAAAATTTATTGTTACTGATTTGAAACTTAATTTTATTTATGCGGAGGTTCTGACTGGTCCTGTCCGAGGCCAGATTGTCTTCATCCCAAAAATCGATTTTATTACAAATGACTCGGAAGTTCCATTCAGGCTTAAACAGAGACAGTTTCCTATTCGAGTATCATTTGCTATGACAATAAATAAATCCCAAGGACAAACTTTACAAAAAATTGGAATTTATCTGCCACATCCTGTATTTGCTCATGGTCAACTCTATGTAGCATTTTCTAGAGCAACCAAAAAGGAAAATGTCAAAATTAAGATTGATGAAACAAGCAATCAAGGACATTTTATTGAAAAAAATCTAAAATCTTATACAAAAAATATCGTATACAGAGAGGTTTTATAGGGCGGCAGTGTGGTCTAGTGGTAGAGCGCCAGACTCGTAATCTGAGGAACCAGGTTCGAGTCCACTAGAGCCATGTAAGCATGGAATATTTTTTCGATAGCTGTGCCCCTCCGTGCAAGATAGGCTCTTGTGCGGAGAAAACTGGGCTCCGTCTTTTGGAAAAAGACGTTAAGCCGTTGGTCCAAAGGGTTAAAGTGAGAGAAGGATAGTATTGGTAGTAGATTGCGAACCCTATGGGGATATGCAATAAATTACGAATTTTACAGAGGTTTTATAAATTAAAGAATTAAAAAAATGTATGAGAGCTAATAATATAGCGTGTAAGCGGTGGGTACTTTAGGAGTAAAAAAATTTTTATAAGTAAATAAGAAATTTATTACATGCCAAGTAAAATATTTATAACGTTTGTAATTTGTATTTAAATCAGTGCTTAAAGCAACCAAAAGTGAAAATGTTAAAGTTAAGATAATGAAATATAAACTTCAACTCGACATAATTGAAAAAATTTTCTTATATGCAGATTTAAATTAAAAATTATTTATATATTGTCACGACTTTTTCACTCCTGGAGCGGTCCGGGGCGTGTGACAGATCAAAAAGATAAAGAAGAGCGAGATAATAGGCCTCTCCGGCGATTTTCTCGCACCTCCGACACTCCACGAAACGATTTTACTGTTGGGCGCCAGACGCGTGAATTTGCGTCCGCGAAATCGCGAAAACCAAAACGAGACGCAAAACAAAATAAGTCGGTGTGCGAGAAATCGGCTAGCTCGACCTAATAGCGAGGCGGGGTTGATGAAGGGCGGCGCGATATCCGGCGGGGTGACACGTAAATCAGTAAAATCCGCTAACAATAAAGAGTAACATTTATTGTGTAGTAACTCTCAAGAAAATAATAATGAGTGCCCATTCGGCTTCGATTAATCACAAAAAAGTCAAGTAAATAGTAGCTGACGCGGGCGTCCGGATTTAATGAACAGAAATGGTAGCAACGCGGATGCTAGAAATTACGGTGTCTTACTTTTATTTAATATAAACGCGCGGGAGGTGCTTTTCTCGAACAACGAATAATAACAATAGAAAACTCAGCTCGCCAATAGTATGAAATATCGGCCAAAGAGACGACCGAACTTGAAATAATCGGAGTAACGCGAAATATTTGAGTCGCTATGAAGTGAGATTTAACGTGAAATATCGCGAAATAATGGTGTATCACGCTCGGAGCGCGTGAACACCGTATCCAGACCGTACGGAAATTCCGTCGCCAAGTTATCGAAACTTCCGCAGTCAACTCTGACCGGGCGCAACAAGGAGGCGCAGAGGCATTAAACAAGATAAAGAATATTATAACTAACGCAAAATACGGGGTTATCGCGAGTAATAATGGAACGCCATCGGAATCAACGCAAGTGATATCTAAACGCACGAAACGCCTGAACGCAGAGAATATTGTAAGAAATCGGTGGCGCCGTCGTTCCGGTATGTAGCGCCGCAGGATGCGTGCGGTCGCCGCGGTAGTTAGAGACGTTGGAGTCAGTGCTAACGAAGCGCGAACGAGGAGGCCTGTGATTGGCCGGCGATGTCGCGTGATTTTTGTAACGGTCGCGAGTTTGTACGAACATGTTACGGCGGGACGAGTACGATTTCCGAGGCGCCCAGATTTGACTGCGGTTTCTGGTAGTATTTCTTACGCTGAACAAAAAATTATATAGGTCTTATAGGGCTAACTGTTCTAGTTTTCAAGATATGCAGTATTAAAGCTCAAAATAAATATAATATAAATCTTTACTTTTTTTAATTATTAGATATAATATATTATCGTATTTTATATTTATACTTTCTAACACATAAACTCTTTGAGTATTTAAGTGTTTAAAGCGCGTCAACTAACCTATGTAGATTAGTAACGCGCTGTAAAAGTATTTAACTGTTTAATGATTTTCGTTAAAGCAGGGCACACACACACGTGTGTATGTCCTACTTTATAGAAGTTGTGATTTTCGTTAAAGCAGGGCACACACGTGTGTATGCCTTGCTTTATAGAAGTTGTGATTTTCGTTAAAGCAGGGCACTACATAAGTTAGTTGACGCGTTTTAAACACTTAAATACTTTTAAAGCGCGTCACTAATCTATACGCCGAAAGAATATCATTTCGAATGGAACGTCCTACCTTGCGTAAGGGGCCTCGCTAATCTTTTCAGTATTAATATTTTTAGTATATTGTAGACTCATCTGTTTAGTAAAGCGAAGATTTAATACATACTTATATTCATTAAAATTCAAGTGATACATTATAGGGGTAAACTGAATAATAATTTTTTTTTTAACTAATATTGCATATCTTGAAAACTAGAGCAGTTAGCCCTATAAGACCTATATAATTTTTTGTTCAGCGTAAGAAATATTACCAGAAACCACAGTTAAATCTGCGCCTCGGAAATTGTACTCTCCTCGTTACGGCGTAGTTAAAATGTATGAGAAGAAGTCGTCGAACAGTCGTAGGAATCGGTCGTGCGTCGGAGGGCTTTACGGCCTGTGTATTCTATCCCGACGTGTATTCGCGTGGTTCTAAGTCCGTGCAATGGACTTCTCTTTATTGTATAGAAAAAATACAGTCAAACGTAAAGAGTGAAGTCCTAGCGTTCTTTTCCTTATATCACCCTCCTTGTCTTTCCTGCGTATCCTCACGGGGTCTAAGTAAATTAATACTCGTGCTATGCGTAAATAGACATTTCCGGGCATATTACCGGAATTTCAGCGGCAATTCGAACAATTATATTACAATATCGTAACGCGAGTAAGAGCCTAACATATTCAATCAGTTAACGCGAACGATTTCCTACTGAAATTAATAACACGATCGACATCTTAACGCATTCGATCGGCACGAACACTCTTTCAACGCAAATATTTTTCTAACGCAGATGCTTGCACGCAAGGAATCTTCTGACGCGAGTGATATTGTAACGCAATTAATATCGGAACGCAATCACACCAACGCGAGTAATATCCTGGCACAATCGGTATCGCGGGGAGAATCGACGTGTCCTAACTCGAATCTCATCTAGCGCAATTAAATTAACGTAAATTACATTCTGACGCACTTCTTATCGCGTGCGGAATCTAAGGCCCGACCGGGCGAATTACGACGTATTGGGTAGCGCGCGGTCGCGAACGCAAAGGTCGCGAGAAATGGCGTATTTGCAAACTCGAAGTCGTGGTTAACGCGCCTACTCTGATCTCCAGAAGCTCGTTATCACGTCCTTATCACGATTCCGCGGCCACGATACCATCCCGAGGCCTTTCGCTCTCGCTGTCGATCGCAATTTTATACTCGGTCTCAAGGAACCGTACGTGTCGCGGTATTACAAGCGTTTTCCCGAGCGAGAGCGCGCACCGGAGGGCGGCGTCGTGGCTTTACATTTCGGTACTACCTGCGGGCAACTTCACCGGTGTAACGCCTTCTCCTGGGACTCCTCGCCGTCACTTCGTGCCAACAATCGTTGTACTCAAGACGGATTCCGGATTCGAGGCAGCTATCGCGGATCTTACTTTACGCGTTCGGACTCGCCAACGGACGACCAGAGAGTGTCTCGTTAAATCCGCTCGATTGCGGAATCGATGTGGCACCCCTTTTTTTAGAGGCGTGCCGACCAATCGGGAGTGAGCTTGCAAGCTCGCGCGAAATCTCAACGCAGGATCGTCGCAAGGGGATCCTTCGGGGGCGCGCAACGGTCCCTCGGCGGCGTAGCGACTCCTTCAATTTGTCCCTAGACAGCGGACTGGACTTCGTTCTTGCCGGTGTGCCAACGGTTTGACCTCGGGGCGGTGGCCAGCCACCCCGCGGGCCGGTATTTTGTGGAGGCAAATTGCTGAGGCCGGATTTTCTCCAGGCGCCTGGGGCCCCGCTATCGGCGGCCTTGTCCATCGCCGCCTCACTTGCCGCACGCCTGCCGTGTTGCTCTCGCCGCCCGTGATCCCAGTGGTTTCCGCTCTCGCCACCCTTCCTCGGTCCTTGGTCCTCCCGGACCCTTTCGTTACTGGTACTCTCTTGAAGATTCGCCGTGGTGTGGGTGAGGCGCCGCGCGTATTACAATTACATAAAAATTAAAGAATTGCGGAAACAATATGAAATTCGGCCCCTGGAGATCTCGTCGTCGCCTCTCTGGCTCGTCCCTGGGCGCGAAATTCCGCGCCCTGTGACGGCGGCGGGGCGCTGCCACGATGCGGCGGGCCGCAACGTCACAATATATATATATATATATATATACATAGATATTTTTATATTTTTTTAATTATATCAATATATATAATTAATGTCAGATAGATCTATATCTATATATAGATCTATATATAGTTTGATAGCTTTGAGGTCCGCGCGAAGCCGAAAAGCTAGTATGATATAAAATGTAAACAGTGTAAAAAGTGTTATTATTGTGTCTGTATCTAGGAAGCATGTTATTAACGAAAAAAATATTATGAATGAAACTAGAATGTATTCTTTAAATTGCATTATGGCATGTAATACGGCTCTGCTGTGGTTTTAGCTGAATTAATTAAAAGTATCATGTACACTATGAATATTGTAAATAGGATTAAAATGAACGTTAGAATAATAATGTAAAACTTATCTGGGATCATTGCTATCAATCAAAGGGACTTGGCATATATCTATTGAAACTGAGGCTCTCGTTGGCCCTTAGGACTTATAATCGTTGATGTGTTAAATGGATGTTTATTTGTAACATAATTGGTTCTCTTGGGTGTATCGTGTTCTTTATTATTACAATGTATTATTTGGCTTTGTGGTGTAGCAGGTGTACAAAGTGTAACTTGGTGTAATTGTAATTAACGCTATCTTAACAACTAGCCTCTATTGCTGTAAAATAAACTAAAATCTATCAAATATATGGTTATTTGCCTTTTCTTAATAGTACTTGATGTAAAACTTGTAACAGTCGCGTTTTCCCGCACGGAATTAGCTTGCCGGGCCAGGATGAGAAAACGTGGAGACACTGGTTGGTTTCACACAAAAGTTCTTTATTCTGTTCCTAAGAGTACACGTAGATGGATAGGAATAGGTAAGTATCTTGAGTACTTTTGGATCATCGCACACGATTGAATTTAATGACTTGAGAATCTTTTTGTTTCAGGTAAAATATCATTTATTTTACCTTAAATTATTACAAGCTCAATCAACTCTACCGCACACGGAGTTACGATTACGAGTTTCAATTCGCAAAAGATTTTACGCGTCTAGCGGGATCTTGCCGTAAATATATTCTAAGACAACTGCTAGACCTCTAGCTTAGTGAATCGGCAAGCTCGACTTCTTGACCGTTCGCTTCGAGGCCCGACGAACGA